>NC_056733.1:1249790884-1250090884 GCF_019279795.1 Protopterus annectens | reverse complement strand
GCCCAAGCTCTGATGGGTAATGCTAAATGTACCCACGGTTTTGGCTGTTGGTCCTAGGGCCCCCCCTGAAACCGCATCACACCCAAACCGGTAAATTACACATTAACACACACTCTGGAGGGCATTATTGTTTGCTTAAATAACCTTCTTCACTTCAAGCAATTCAAGTCTTAAAACACAGGATTTACAGATACATGCATGACATTAGAACAGCAAACTCCAACAATGCCTTACTGCGCAGTTTGTTTCAATTACATTGTAAAACTGATATACCTCTACAGGCAACAGTAATAATTGTATGCTTTAACCACAGAGTCCATTTTAATAATCCATTTCTGATTTGTGCACATTTGCCTTTCCCAAATCATTTTTTTCTCTTTTTTCTTACACATGACACTTCTAAAACAGGTCCTCCTCAAATATTGCACAGTCCTTCACCCCTTTTTTCCTAGTCATCCATTGTGTCTACTCAGCCCTGTTCCTGTGTACTAGCAGGTAAGAAGTAACTCTTTCAGATAAGGAAGAATCCTGGTTTGGCTGGTGCATATCCTTGAAATGTTTTGGATCCTGCACTGTCTACAAATCCTGAAGGGTAAGTGACTAGTCCAGGTTTTCTTCCATAGGTTGAGACCATACTTTTCAATGCTCAAAAGTAGCCTGAACTTCAATAATAATGCTATCTTGTACTTTTTTGCAGACAGTGACTAAAAACAGCAGGGACATTCTTGCATAGACAGCTAATTTTGGACATTACTTAGAGGCTGTCTGCATCTTTATGAGTCCCAATTTTGTCCACCATAATTCTATACACATCTAAGTTTATATTACCTTTATAGCTGGCTCTCTTCACATCATTTTGTTTTCTAACCACATTTCCAAAACTCAGTGCACTGCTAGCCATGCAATCCTGCAGTTATATTAATAGAGAAATATTTCTTCTGTTAACACATCTTCTCCTGCCATGAACTCAACAGTCATGCTGTCACTATTAAATGAAGGATGACTCCTCCACCCATTAAAAAGCCTTATTATTGCTCAGTCAACTAATGTAGGATGAAGTTAAAATAGCATCCTAATGGTCATTGCTGATAAAAATGTTTTATAAATGAACATATAATTTACCTCACCCCTTCATACTAAATGAAATGATATTCTCTTAACATGGATCACCAGCACAGATAGTCACACTCACACATTCACTGGATGACTGCTGAAAGGTGCAGTTTGGTGTAAGACTTATATCTTAATAACCATAGTAGATCTGTCAATACAACCCTGATATCTTGGTTATCACAGAAGCTTGGCTAAGTCTGGTCTTCCTTGACAATGAAATAATGCTAAAACAAATCCAAGGCAGAAGGTTGTGAGCAGCGACTGTTTTATTTGATAGAACCACTTAAAACTAAAACAAAAACAAAAAAATTACATATATATTAAGCGCTTTCATCCTTATCAGAACTTCCTCAGACTATAAAAACAGTTAAGTTACAAAACTTTTATGCACACATCCATGAGCAATGATAACAATTCCTTTGATGTTTCAAGAGGGCGTGTCTCCAACCATTCTAAGGTAAAGTTGTATCACGATGCCCTCTATTTTTTGGAAAATTTAAGTGCACTTCATCTTGAACGTGTGCAATCTTGCAAGCCAGCTAAAAAACTGTAAACTTTTTGTATCGAACAGATTATGTTTTTATGTAGGTTCATAGGTAGGTACTAGGCAATCTGCCCAAAGGCATTTATAAGCCTAGCCAGAATGTGTTGGCTTTTGTCGCCCCCTTAGTTTAGTTCCCTGTGCCTCTGTCCAGCAGAGCCACTGAAGTAATCCCTGGGGTAAACTTTCTGTTTCCCAACCACCCGTCAAGGTTTCTCTTGAAGAGTGTTAGCAAGGAGCTCTGCCTAAAGTAGATTGGAATCTTGTTCCAAAGCATGGGAAGTCTCTGGGACAGGAATCTATCCCTCCAGCACATCCTATTTATTGTTGTGGTGAGGTTTAGATCCCTAGAGCGTGTGGCTCGAGGGGATATGGTTTTCTTTAGGTGGAGCATGTCCATTAATTATGGATTGGACATGGCCTTGTATGTCAGGCAGAGATCAACTCTGAGTAGGTGGTATGCAAACGAGAACAACTTGAGTTTCTTCAGTCGAGCTGCGTAGGGCATCTGTTTGAGGCCAGTGATCCTCTTTGTGAGGTACTTCTGCGGTCTTTCCAGCTGTTGCAGGTGTCTTGTAAGGTATATCCCAAATGGGGCATTGTACTCTATGATTGGTCTGATGAGTGATGGGTAGAGGGGCACAATGACCTCTTTTGATCTGGATGAGAACCCTTTTGTGATTAGGTGGGCCACATAGAAGGATTTTCTAACCACTTTAGCAATGTGATTATCAGAGGAGAGATTGCTATCTACTTGGTTCCCCAGATCCCTTATTACATCTTCCATTTTTAGGGGACAACCACCTATGTGGTAGTTTGTGGGTACTTTGTTTTTCTAAAGGGGATGACTATGCACTTTTTGGTATTTAGCTTGAGGCCATGATTTTGACACCAGGTATCTGTCGCACTGAGACCCTTTTGGAAGATGTCTGTGTCAGCCGGAAAGTTAATTATAGCCCCTAGTTTGCATTTGTCTGTGTACTTGGTCAACCATAGTCCTCCTGTGCTTGCCTGTACCTCTGAGAAGTATATGCCGAGCAGGAGGGTTCCTAAGACTGAGCCCTGGGGAATGCCACTTGTAACCAGTTTAGAGTTGGACCTAGCTCCCGCAACTCTCACCATGTGGGTTCTGTCTGTGAACCAGTTGGCAACCCATCTTGTGATGTAGGGGTTTATGTTCAGGCTGGTATGCTTGTTTATAATACCAGAATGGGGAATGGTGTTGAAGGCCTTTGCGAGGTCTAAGTAGGCTGTGTATACAACCTTTCTCTCATCTATAGCCTTGGTAACTGTCTCACAAAGAAGTCCACCAGGTTCAGGAGGCGTGCTCTGCCCTTAACAAAGCTGAACTGGGTAGGGTCCAGTGTTTGGAGGTTCCCAAGGTCTTTGTTAATGAGTTCCATGATGATGCACTCCATAGCCTTGCAGACCAAGCTAGTCAGGCTTATAGGGTGATAGTTCCTGAGGTCTGTTGTAGCTCTACCTTTGTGGAGCAGAATAACTGTTGCTGTGCACCACTCTATGGGTATGTAGCCTGTGGAGAGGCTCAGTTTGAACAGTGTGTTTAGCTGAGGGGTTAGTTCATCTTTGAGCTCATGTAGGATGCCGCCCGGTCCCATTGATGCTGTGTTTTTGGCTTTAGAGAGGGCTGTTGTAACCTGAATGTCTGTGATTTCAGGGGCTCTACATTCTTCTGGTATGGTTATGGGCCCTTTTGGGGATGAGAGGAGGGTGAAGTTTGCACTGAACCTGTCTGCCAGGATGTTGGCAATATCACTAACTCCGAGCAGATTTGAGCATTGCCACTTAGATTCTTGACATAGCTAAAGGATGCCTTATGGTTATCTTTGGAATCCTTGGCAATTTTTTTTGAGGCTTGCCTTGGATGATTTTATGAGGGATCATAGTTTCTTGCTGATACTGATCAGGGATGTCTTCCCTTCTTGGGATTTTACTCTTTTCTGTACTAGTTTCCTCCTTCTATTGTATAGCTTGTTTATGGCAGGGGTCCACCAGACCTGTTTCTTTTTCTTGGAGGAGTGAGTTTTGGTTTTGCTTGGGATAGCACAATCCATGCATTATTGTAGGTGCCCATAGAATACATTAGTAAAGGATTTTGCAGTTTGGACAGTGTTATCCTTTAGCATGGGGCTTTGAAACTTTCCACCTCGGTCTTAAGTAACATGAAGTTTGATTTTGAAAAGTTTTTCATGGTGGTTTCTTTGTCCGGGGGGGGGGGATGTGGATATCCAAAGTGATTTGTTTATGGTCAGACCTAACCAGTGAGGGGTTGACCTCCGGTGTGGAACACCGGTCACCCATGTTGGTGATTACCAGGTCCAATATGTTGTCACCTCTGGTGGGAGTGTTGACCAGTTGATCCAGGGCATTTGAGTTTATAAATGCTAGGAAATGTTGGGCAAGGGAGTTAGTACTTGAGTAGGTCTCTCAGTTAATGTTTGGGTAATTAAAATTGCCCAATATTAGGGTGTTTGGTGTTTTCCAGTATTTCCAGAAATGTGGAAAGGGGGTCCTGGGACATGGTGGGTGATCTGTAGCAAGCTACAATTTGAATTGCAGTTTTTCCCATTGTTAGTTGCACATGGATGATCTCTGAAGCATCGTGCTGTGCCACTAACCTGGGGGTGTGGGTATCCTTGATGAATATGGATACGCCCCCACCTTCTGTGTTTTGGCCCTGGTTCTGTGGCTGAAATGTATGGTATGAGTTGTAGCCTGGTAGGGCTGGGGTGCTCTCTGTAGCCTTAAACCAGGTTTCTGTTACTGCACATATATCTGTTTTCTCCATACTGAGGAGTGCCTCGAGTGTGTGAATTTTGAGGTTTAGACTTCTGGCATTGAGTAGCATTACCCTCAGTTTTTGTTACTTGTGCTATTTACGGCAGTGGGTTTGCCTTTTGAGCTTTGCCTAAAAAAGGCACTATGGGGGTGGCAAGAGCCTTGGCCAGTATTCAAAAGCCTAAGGGTGACAGGTGCAAGCAGTCGCTAGTGAAGCAGCATGGCTTGTCGAGCATGTCATCCCAGGTGGACAGAGACTGGATCCCCTTTGAATGACACCAGAAACTTAGCCAGTTGTTGAAATTGATAATTTTTTCTTTATACCTTGGTATCATTCTTGGTGAGGACAGGATGCTATTCAGGGTCAGGGTCATACCCACCTGGGCTACATGATCAGAGAGCTCTTCCATGTCTCTTTTCATGTAGTCCAGGGAGGTACAGCTCAGGTCATTCACACCAACATGGACAATGACAGAGTCATATTTATACTTGCTCTGGAGTGACCTGAGTACTTGTGTTATGTTGCAGATCCTGGCAGCCGACAGGCAGCTAACAGCAACCTTCTCCTTATTCAGCCTAGTGAGTGGGACATCAGTGTGTCTGACTATAGAGTCACCTATTACTAGCATGTTGGGTATGTTATTTTTTCTTAAGGGCTGTGATTGCATGGCACACTGGTTTTGTGAAGTATGTGTTTCACGGTTTGTGTACGGGGGTGGAGGTTTCTTGGATGTCTGCTTTGGTGGTCTATGTTGCTTTTGCAGATTTTTATTTAAAGCCTCCATGTATGTTTCCATGTATTTATGTGTGTTTTTTGCCGGTGCTGGTTTAATGGGTTTATGTAAGACTAGTGGTGTGATGCAAGTACTTCCCTTCTCCTCTTGACTCTCTGATCCAGTCTTGGGTTGAGAGAGCTTAGCCTCCAGTTTGGCTGTATAATTGCATCTCTCACATGTATTAGTGCTTGGTGGTAGGAGGAGAGGGTTGTCTGTGTACATGAGGCAGTTGTAACATTGCCTCAAATGCCCAGATTCACCAGTTGGACCGGAGAGTACACCTGAAACTGCCCTTTGGACATGCCTGGATAGGTACAGTGAATTGTTTTACTGAATGGCTGGTAAGGTCGAATAGAGAGCCTTGTCCTTCTGTACAGTATAGCGGGGTCTAGTGCTAGGGTTTATAAGTGCTAGCTATAAGTTTTGAGCAAGTGCCAGGCTGAGAAATGAATGGCTGGAGTGCTTAAGTTGAAAGTTTTTCTAGTTCAAAGGGAAAAATTGAAGAAGAGACTTTGTGGAGCTGGGAATAGTTATACCCTAGCTAACCAGCACTGCCCGACACGCAAAACTGGGCAAATGTAGTTTTTATAGCAGGGAAATGAAAGAGATAGAAATTAGCCCAAAATGGCCAATAAACTACTAATTTCTGGGCTGAAACCACTCCTCAGGGACAGATAGGTTGATCAAAGCTTCCCTCTCTCACAGGTGAACAGAGAAACTTCCTTCTATCCAAGTAAGGTATGGGCAAACACAGAGATTTGTAACACAGCCCTGAATTCAGTACAAACCTGAAAACTGGACTATACTAGCTTAGAAAGGTGGGAAACAAGTATTTTTTTTTTTAGAATATAAAGCAGATACAATAAAAAAAAACAGTTTAAATGCACAGAAAAGGATATTTATTGTTATATATCTCAGATCAGAGTTGTAGTCAATGTCCCTAGCAATAAAGTAGGAAGAAACACAAATACAGTAAAAGCAGGTGAATAAAGTGCAAATATATGTATATATATATATATATATATATATATATATATATATATATATATATATATATATATATATATATATATATATATATATATATATAAAACAATAGAAAATGAACAAACTGATTTAAACAAGTTACCCAATTAATAAAAAAAAAAAAGCTCAAAACTGAGCCCTGTTCCAGCAGTCTTCAATCAGACAAGCTCTAACTGCACACTCCTGCCACTAGGGTGCAGGGGAACCTTCTCCAAAAAAGATGGCCTGGATCAGTTCTCAAGTTATACAAACAAAGCAGATTCAGCAGGCCTGAATCTGGCCTATGCTACAGCAACAAGGCACACCAATTTCAGAAAGAAACAGTTCAAATAAGCAGTCACAATAAGACTATGACCAGAAATTCCCAGCTCAGAAGGGTAGAATCCAACTTCTCCTCCCACAACAGTGCAGACCACAAACCTTCTTAATGTAGAATAATTAGCCTGAAGCCCAAGTGCTTAAACCAGAACTAATACACTTTTAGAATAGCAGAAACTGAGCCTTCAATCAGCAATTTACAGCTTAGAAGGACATAAGCTACCTGTCCTGCCACAACAGTGCAGACCACAAACCTTCTTAATGTAAAACAACTGGTATGAAGCCCAAGTGCTTAAACCAAAATACTTAGAATAACAGTTACAATTTAATCAGGCTGCTACCAAGCAGTAATAAATGCAGCAGAATAAATAAAACTGAGTACTTTTAAGAGGAGGCAAAAGCAAAATAAAGTAGGAGGAAACAGAAATACAGTAAAAGCAGATGAATAAAGTGCATTGTTTAGTAAAGTGCAAGGAGAGAGGAAGGAAGAACCTAAGTGGGTTGGCCTTCTCAAATCTTCTCTCTGTATTAAGTAGAGTGGACACTAGACTCAAAATATGATCTCATTGTACTCGGTTAAGTGAGCAAATGAGATGAACCCAGGAGTAGTGTTCAAATATAGACTTACAGGATGGGCGGGCAATTCCAGAGCCACCAACACTAACACCAAGACAAGAACAGAGAGGGTGGGTGGTGAACTAACTGCAGAGAGACACACAGCTCACTATTCAATTAAACAATTAGTTAACAGAAAAAATGAAATACAGTACTTTTAAAACTGCCAGTTTTTACTTAACAGACGACTAAAATACAGTTCTGCAAGTTTGCACTTAACTTCAGCTTCTAATGCAGGCGATTGTAGCCAACCAAGTCTCTCAGAAATTGAGCATAAAATTAATTCTCAAACTTTGTGGCTAGCACTTAAAGTACAGAGGAAGCCCTCTAGGCTAACAGTTAAATATCAGATAACAAAGAAGTGGGAAGACCACCACCGCCTCTTATAGCAGAGAGACACACAGCACACTATTCAATGAAACAATTAGGTAACAGAAAAAATGAAATGCAGTACTTTTAAAACTGCAACTTTGTACTTAGCAGAAGACTAAAATACAGTACTGCAAGTTTGCACTTAATTTCAGCGTCTAATGCAGGTGATTGTAGCCAACCAAGTCTCTCAAAAATTGAGCATAAAATGAATTCTCAAACTTTGTGGCTAGCACTTAAAGTATAGATGAAGGCCTCTAGGCTAACAGTTAAATATCAGATAACAAAGAAGTGAGAAGACCACCACCCCCTCTTATAGCAGATAGACACGCAGCACACTATTCAATGAAACAATTAGGTAACAGAAAAAATGAAATACAGTACTTTTAAAACTGCAAGTTTGTACTTAACAAAAGATTAAAATACAGTACTGTAAGTTTGCACTTAACTTCAGCTTCTAATGCAGATGATTGTAGCAAACCAAATCTCTCAGAAATTGAGAATAAAAATCTGTATATATTAGTTTCTGTGAAAAATGTTAGATACAAAAATAAATAAAAATCTAAATCACTTTAAAATTAGAGGTTAAAATCTTATACATAAAAATAAATTTCAAATACCTAGTACCTAAAAATAACTCAACAATCAATGAATGCAATGAGATGGCAAAAAAAATTAAAACCAATTGTAACAGGCAATAGGGGCATTCAATTAATGAGTATATAAACAATATGTGTTACATCATTTCCTTGAAGGGGCTTGACTAGGAGGAAAAATGTGTGTTAAATATAAAGTTCACATATATAGCTTTATTATATAAAAAGGGTGATTAAAGTGCAAACCCATAGCGAAAGGGCCAGATGTTTTATTGTACCAACTGCCACTTCCTCTGTTTCATTACCTAGTCAGTGCTTTAAATTTCAATAGGGGTGCAATGGAACAAGACTCATTAAGTCCAGGCCAACCATGGGCATTCAAAGTCAATTGTCAATATAATTCCTTTAGTTTCAATAACTGTACCCATGGACCTCCTCTCATTCCCTCTTTTAATCCTTCTATAACTACGAACTTAAATGTTTGACTTTCATTGCCCAAAACATGTCTTGCCAAGGCATTGTTGGAGTTCCATTTATTGATGTTATACTGTTGTTCATAAATTCTTTCTTTCAACCTACGCTCAGTTTTACCTATGTAGAAACATGGGCACTTTTGGCATAATGCTGCATAGATCACCCTCCTAGAATTATAGTCAAAATTTGACCTAAGTTTGAATTCATTGCCTTAATAGGAACCTTGTCACACATTAAAATGAATTTACATTGGGAACAGAACCCATATTTTTTTATACAACATACCCGGTGCATGTTTTCTTTAGATAAGTGTTCCAAAATTTCCTTCAGGTTCCTATCTGTTGTACATGCAAAACCAGGTTTGTGTCCTGACTTGTTTCTCAGTGTGGTATTTTTTACAAATAATCCCCCAGTTTTTTTCTATAACCTGTTTAAGTGTTCTGTGGCCCATATTAAAGGTAGTTATGAAATTCATGGAGTAATGAGATCTGATCAAGTCCCTAGTTACTTCCTCCTCCACTTCAGCCCCTATAGTTTGCATTATAACATTTGTTGACCATCCTAAGATAGGGTTATACCATCTGGTATTTCTTTGTTTCATAACCTCCAACTTAAGTTCCTCTAGCAGTCTATCAGGGTAGCCTCTCTTACAGAACATACACAGTTAAAGTTCACATTCATTGTGAAAGTCCTCATCTGTGGTGACCATTCTAGAAGCTCTAACCAATTGCCCTTTCACCACAGATTTCTTCTGATGGAAGGGGTGGTAGCTGTCAAAATGGAGAAAGGAGTTAGAATAAGTGGATTTTCTAAAAATTGTAGCTATAAATTTGTGGTTATTCCTTTCTTTATTGAGGAGGACATCCAGGTAAGAAATTTTTTCACTATCAAATTCATACGTAAATTTCAAAAAGTTACTAGTGTTGTTGATGTGTGCTAATAATGCCTCAATCCCTTCTACCACACCCCAACATAAAATAAAAATGTTTTTCAGGTAAAGTGTATAAATCTTAAGTCTATCCTTGTACTCTGGATGATCTAAAATGTATTGGTACTCCCACTGAGCCATCACTATGTTTGCAAACATTACACCACAAGGAGAACCCATAGCTACCCAAGTTTTCTGAAGGTAAAAATCACTGTTAAAAAGCAAAAAAAAATTTTGTTCAGCACCAACTGTAATGGATCCTCATATAGGTTGATGTCATGCTGTGGAACCCCATACTAATTCCTTCATCGTAGGGAATGACACTGTATAAATACCTTATATCAGTTGTTAAAAATACATCATCATCCTCAAAATGTGTTCCCTGTATGGTGGCTAAAAAGGACCATGGGTCTTTACAAATAGGTTTTTCCCAGTGTAGATGCACTTTTAGTTTTTTGTCAATAAATGTTGTATTGGGGTATGTAATGGAATTATGCCCATTGAACTATAGGACGCATTGGTGGGGTCTGAAACACTCCTGTGTATCTTTGGGATACAAAATAACATAGGGATTGTGGGGGGGGGCATGTGTAAATATTTGAAAAGATTCACATTGATTTTTATTTCGAGTAACAAATCATCAAGTACCTTTGAGATGTTTGGATAACTGCAATTTAGTTTATTTTTTGAAACCCCTTGATATGTGTCAGTATCTAATATTCTTTCCATCCTTTCAGTGTTCTGGTGGATATCCATCACCTTGATTCCCCCACCCTTGCGAGATTTCATGATACAAACTTTTTGCTGTTTAAGAAATCTTAGTTTGCATAACTCTTCCTCACTTAAATTACTCTTACCATTGTATTGCTCCATAAAAGCATTCCTTATATCAAGTTCACTGACTTTCTCATAGAATCCCAAAATAGGGTGCAGAGGTGGGTTTAAGGTGCTAGGTATGTAAAAATGATCATACCTATCATTGTTCTCCCCCAGCATAATTCTAAAATTCAGTTTCCTTAGGTAGAGTTTCAAGTCCATTAAAGTGTTTGATAAGTTCGTCTTCTTTGCAGGTATAAAAGTTAAACCCTTACTAAGAAAGTCAGCAATACCTGTATCAATTGTAGAATCAGAGAAATTGTGACCAAAACATCATCACAAGAATTTTTAACAATGACAGGACTGTTATTAAGTTCATCTTGATTTAAATTATTCTGTGTAGTACCTAAACTTAAATTTTCTTGGTCATAAACCTTTCTTAAGTTACAATGCCATAAATCAAGTCCAGAATTCATATTCAGCTCCCACAACCCAGCCCATCCCTGTTGTTCGCTAGCATAGTGAACCGGTTCGATGATGTCCATTCTGCACTTTGCGGCCCTTCCAAAAAACCTGTCCATTGTTTCTTTAATTTTGTTGGTTTTGTTGCTATGTCTCTTTGATCCTTTCATATCTTCTAACTGGAATATTGTCATTATTAATGTTATGATAACTGTTATTCCTTTTCACATTCTTATTTTCATTAAGCGTTTGACCATTCTGTTGTCTTTGGTTAGTTGAACCATTCTCCTGATTATTGTTTCCAAACGCATGACTTTCAAAAAGTTTTTCCCCCAAGTTTGACTGCTCAGGGGTAGGGGATAAACAGTTCCATTAGTGTAGTCCAACTTGCCCCTTTCTAGTTTGCCAATTTTCTTTTCACATAAAATATGCAATTGTCTGTCAGTACTAGAAAAAATGCTTTGGTATTCAAATTTATACCTGCCAGAATCAATGTCTTCCTTTATTTTACTGTCAAGATGGTTCAGCTCCCCCTCAAGAGCTTCAATGAACTTTTGTTGTGCTTAACCAAAAGTTCCAGGAATTCACATCCATGTCTATCAAAAAGTTGAATAAGTTCAGTGTGCAAGGGGAACCAGGTTCTAGACCCGCAGGGTACTTCCATAAATTAAGCCCCTTTGGGACCATTTTATTTTTAATGCATTCAAGTAAATAACTATTCTCAAGTTGTGTTTTCTTATATTTCAGTAACTCATGGTCAAACAACTTTAAGTTACTAGATAAAATCTCATGCTCACCTTGTAGGTTGTTCCTTTGAAAGATAAAGTTGTTTGGTAACCAGTCCTGCAGCATAGGTATAGCAGAAGGTGAAGAAATTCCTCTGTTTTCAACATTAATAAATCCATCTATGTCACGGGCCCCTACTATAGTGTCCAGCACACCCTCTTCAGAAGGAGAGCCCCTCATCATTGTCACAAGGGTCCGGTTTTGCAATGCATTTGGTTGAAGTTATCCTGCTCCCCTGTTCTAAAGGAGAAAAATAGCTGACTGGGCCTGTGTTTTGTTAACAACTATCAGGTTATACGCAGTTCTTATTAATGAATCCATTTTCTGTGAAAGCATTTCAATAATTAAAGTAAAGTTTCCTATTTGGTTACTTGGTGTTCCTTCAGCTATGTTACTGAAAAGGAGCTGAGATCCATTGCAATCACTACCACCTTCTGCCATAGTAGAACAAGACAAACTGGCTAAATACAAAATCAAGATCAAAACGTCCTAGAAATAAACATGAATGGCAAAGTAACTGACATTATTCTGTGGGATTCAGTAAAGGTTAATTTAAATGGAAGAGTTATAAGCTGGTATATTAGTAAAACAAGAGAATAGAACAAAGAATCAAATAAGCTACAGGTCAAAATAGGCACTCTAAAGTTAAATCTAAAACCAAATGATATTATTAGTCAGTCTGAACTTAAAAACTTAAATATAAAATATGTTGAAATTTTAAATCATAAAGTTTCAATAAACCTGGAAAAACTTAGACTTCAGGCATCTACAGTAAACTCTTTAAGCTTGCATAGATCAAAGAAAACAAATAAACTAAATCATACCAAAGAAGGTATAACACATATAAATAATAAAAAAGAAAGAATAGATATTAAAGGTATTTTTGATGGCTTTAAAATATTTTATGAAAATATAAATGATAATACAAATAATGATGATATAGTTGAAACTTGTCTAAGGGAAATATAAATAATACATTAATAAGTGAACAAATAAAAAATGATAGCCCATTTACTTTAACAGAAATGAAAGATCAAATAAAAAAGTTAAAAAATGATAAGGTGTCAGTCATAGATGATCTTATACCAGAACTATATAAAATACTACCACATGATGCAGTTAAGATATTAGATAAGGTCTATAGAGAAATAAAAAACAACTCCTGAAGTCCTCCATCATGGAAGTATTCCTCTATATCACCTATTTTAAAACAAGGATCCAACAGTGTTCATCATACAGACCCATTTCCCTTTTAAATGCGGACTATAAGATGTTCATGCCCATTTTAGGTAACCTAATTAATCTACTTATACCTAAACTAATTAACAATGATCAAACTGGGTTTATTTTAAATAGACAAGTACATGATAATATAATAAGCATACATACATTAATATACTATGCAAATAAAAATAAAAATGTACTTTCTATCATTAGTCTCAGTTTAGATAAGGCTTTTGACTCAGTTAACTTGACATACCTGCTTAAAACACTTAAAGTGTTTAATTTCTCACCTGAGCTAATTGCATTAATTTCCAAGTTATACAATAACTCTTGTGCTTATGTTAAATAGGCTCTTTTCTTTCTAATTCATTTAAATTACAAAAAGGAACAAAACAAGGCAGTCCATTGTCACATTTACTTTTTGCAAGAACCCTTTGTTAATAGCAATAGATCCAATAAGAACATTAATGGTATCAAAACAAAAAAATATTTCAAACTAAAGATTCAAGTCTTTGCAATGATATTTTGCTAGCAATAGGAAGTCAAGTCAAGTTTTATTACCACCATTGATGTGCAGTGATCATGGGGTCATAAAGGTTAATTTGTTGCTAGATAATTCTACCAAACTGAAATCTAAGCCAATGCACAGAAGGTGAATTACAGATTATAGGGAAGCAAAACAGTTACTATATAAAACTAACTGGAATGAGGTGTTCCGTGGAAAACCTGCAGATGAAATCTGGAAAGTTTTGAAAGAGAAATTGTTTGAGTGCAAAAAGTCAAAAAATGTTTAACATCAGGATCTAGGCACGGAAAATCAGGGGGTATATTTCCACAAGACCAAAATACCTGATTAAGGTGAGAGACAAAAAATATAGGAAATGGAAGAGAGGTTGAACTACAACTTTGAAAACTGAAATAAACAAGCTGGACAAACAGAGTAAGTATAGTGTTAGACAATATAAAGAAAATTTTGAAGAAAATGTATATAAAGATATTGAGCATAATATGAAATCTTTTTATAGATACATAAGATGTGGAAGGAGTAAAGATACACAAAGTGATAAATTGTGTGCAGATTCTAAAATGTATTATCAGATATAACAGATTATAGATATATTTACAAAATTGTATGCAAAACAGTTTGGCTCCACAAAATGGGTGGTAGGTTGTCCTAGTGACATCCAGGTAACCCCAGATACTGGAATCAAATTAGATTATATTGAAAAAGAACTGTGCAAATTGGATCCACACAAAGCACAGGGAGGAGATGGAATAAGTAACAATGACCTGAGAACACTTAAGCAAGAACTTACACTGCCATTACATCTATTATTCACTAGGTCATATAAATATGGGGAGATTCCTCAAGATTGGAGACATGCACTTATTAAATCTGTCTTTAAGGGAAAGGGGAGTAGGACAAACCCAGAATCATATAGACCCTTAATTCTACTTTCATGTAGTAGAAAAATAATGGAGAAGGTACTACTGGATACGTTATTGTCAGAACTGGATAGGTTGGGACTTGAACTCATATATAAACATGCATATGTTGAAAATAGATAAATTATCACCTGTAACATGATGTTCTATAACAATATAATAACAGCTATGAATGAACAATTGTGCTGTGATGTGATTTATATAGATTTAACTTCAGCATTTGACAGGGTCATGCCCAAAACACTGATCAATAAATTAGTACAACTAGGTATGGATGTACTGTTGATAAGATGGATAGCTGCATGGCTTTTCAAATAGGACATGACAAGTATAATATGCCAACTGGACAGGTGAAATCCTTGGTTACAGTCAAGGTGTCTCACAGGGCTCTGTACTAGGCCCTTACTTGTTTAGATTGCATCTTTCAGACCTTACTTTTTCATCTGAGGTGTTCTGCAGTCTATATGCTGACGACCTGAAATTGGGTAAACTGATTACAAGTGTTACAGATAAGGCATGTCTGCAAAATAATTTGACTAAATTGACCATTTGCGCACAGGAGAATAATATGTTGATAAATACATCAAACACTAAGCATATGAGATTTGGGAGACATAAACTGAAAGGTGAATATTTAATACAGCGCACAGTGATTGAAACTGTAGACTCATTTAAGGACCTGGTATATGGGTAGATTCAGCAATGAGTTTTTCTAATCATATCATCCAATTGGCTAATGATACTTATAGAACTATAGGTTGTATAAAAAGATTTATAAAGTCTAGGAAATCAAACATAATGAAGTTATTATCACCACTACTGTAGAAATCGAAAATAAAACAACGACCAATAAATACCAGTGAGTAACAGCTCTACTTTCATAAAAATTTAATGAACAAACCAACTTTCTCTAGCGCCTCAACCACAGCCTTTACAGAGTAAAAATTATAAGATAGACACAAAGCAATATATATAAAAAATCTATCAATTAATACAATTAAGTAATTAATCAATTAAATAAAATTTGAACATTTAAAGCAGCAACTCTCAAATAAAACTCTGCCGGTTACATTCCTTATTAAGTCCATGTGGGTACAGGGTATTATACTTTATAATAAGAACAGATTCCTTTTGTCTTACTACATTTTTTTGAAGTCCAACATTATAAAAATATAATGGAACAAGTTCTAATACAGATACCCTCATACAATCTACATTACCATGATGTTCATTAACAAAATGTTCTGCAATAGGACTACTCATTTTTTTATTCCTTACATCTCTTACATGTTCTTTTATTCTATTTGATAAAGCTCTCTTGGTTTCACCAATATAATATTTTTTACAGGAGCAAAAAATAACATAAATAACTCCCATACTAGAGCATGAATATTTTTATAATGAAGTTATTGTTTGTTAGTTACCCAAACTTGAGTATAGAATAACAATATGGAAACCCTATAGGAAAACAAGCATGAATAAACTGAAAAGAGTACAGCAGAAATATACTAAGGGCATCCATGGATGTGAAAATCTAAGTTATTATGAAAGGCTAAAATATCTGAACTTGTACAGTGCCTCTTACAGATATTTAAGAGGCGATCTTATTCAGGTATATAGGGCATTTAGGGACAACTATCTCTGGGAATGTTTGGGGTTATCAAAAAGTACTAGAGAATCATCAGATAACCTATGTAGAAGATTCTATAGGAATGAGAAGTGTACTAATTATTTCTCTGACAGAGTAGCTGATGCTTGGAACAGACTACCAAATTACATTAAAGCAAGTACTAGTTTAGATATTTTTAAGAACAGCCTGGACATTTATTATGGGAACAAGTGTTTTGGCATTTTGGCAAGCTAGAAGGGCTTTAATGCCCGTGATTGAAACATTTGTGTTATATTGTATATAGAAAATTCATTAAAACATATAATTAGTTGTATGAGTCAGTTTGAAGAAATCTCAAAGTTAAGATTAATCATAATTAAATAAGTACATTATTAATTAATAACACATTAACAATGTCATATAAAAATGACTTCAACTTGAATAAGAATCAGATGAAATACCTTGGTATGACCATTATGTCTAATAGTAAAGAAATTATACAAACTTTCAGCAGATCATTGATAAAATTTTAAGTTTAGTTACAAATTGGAATAAATTCTTATTTACCATGGACGATTGATCAATGCTTATTAAGATGGTAATTCTCCCTAAAATATTGTCTTACAATCTTTAGTACTGTCTCCACCTAAAAAATTGATGAAGAAAATAAATAATATTCTACTTATTTTTTTTTTTTGGCATCCTAATAAATCAAGAGTTTGATTTGATTAGCACAAAAAATGTTGTGATAAAGGTGGAATAGGATTCCTTAATATTCAATTGTATGCAACTTTAGCTATTGTAAAAGTTATAGAATTGTGGATAAATTCATTTTACAATTCTAAATGGAAACAGATACATCAAGAAATATTATTACTAAACAACAAATATATCACAACCATTCATAAACAAATAGTACATAATAGTTTTGTCTGGTTATTAAAAGATTTTTACGTAAATGGTATTACACCTCTTCTCAACTTCCCTGTTTAAATAACATAATTTCCTCTTTCCAAAAGTTCAGATATTCTAACGATTGTATTGAAGACTTAATATTTTCTGTAGATTAAAAACAAAGAATAGAAATAGTGAGGAGTATTACTGGCAGTGTTTTGTCATGCCTGCTAACAGATCTAAATCAGATAGCCAAATGCAGAATTAGTGAGACATAGTGACCATCAATATAGTAACAATTAAACTACTCCATGCCAGTAGCACATCCAGCTCAGTTATTTCCCCAATATAAAATTGATTACTTCTGTTCTACAAATCCTGCCTTAAATGGCATCTCTGTCCTACTCATGACATGTCCTATATACATGAATATTATAAAAAATCAAGTTAAAAAGCATACACTATAATAAATGGAAATATCGTTTTAATACCTAATACTATCACAAAGATAAAACAATGTTATCATGAAAAATATTCTTTTACAGAAAGTAATAATTGCTAGATTTTAGAATCTCTGCATCAGTGCTGTACTAAATTAAAACACACACAAACCGAGAATTATATGTTTTGAAAAGTTTCAATAACAAAAATTCATATATTGGAAAATCTAGAACTGAGACTTACAGTGTCAGAGCATTTTTGTTCAGCCATACTTGAGGTTCATAATTAACAAAATTACTAACAATAAATGTCTCTCCGTATGTACAGAATGTACTACAAATATTAATGCCAACTTTCTTCAATATGACATAAGAGGCCAGATTCATAAAAAAGTTTATCAACATGACATATACCTTGCCCCTTAATAACATGTAGCTCAGTGACTTATGAAAATATAAATTGAAAATATAAAAAATATGAATGATGAATGGACAGAATGCTGAATTAGCACCCTTAATGAATGTACTGCAAATCAGAAAATGCTACTTTTGATTGCAGGACAATCATACATCTCAACCTCTCAGAACAATCTAGCAAATAAATGTAAATCTGCAAAATAGGGTCAACTTTTAAATAATGATATGAAGTCTGAAACTTGAATATCTGTCATTTTTTAGTGAATTCAATATATATATATATATATATATATATATATATATTTATAAATATATATATATATACACAAATAATGCTAATATGTCACTATAAACACACTAATATCTACCAACTGATATGTATATATATATATATATATATATAGTGCTGATATTGACTGTATTTTAGGGCAATAGCTGTATGGTTAACTCTGTTTTGGTCAGCTAGGTAGTTGATTGACAGATGTTTGAGATCATACAAATACAATATTTTGTAAACTTGCCTTACCCTGTGTTAGTATGCATATAAGTAGCAGTATTTATAGGAAAATAGTCTTTGGGTTAGGGGCGGGTTAAGTGAGTTAGGGTTAGGGCGTTGGTTAGGTGAGTGTGCAATAGTGACAGTCTTTGGGTTAGGGGTGGGTTAAGTGAGTTAGGGTTAGGGCGTGGGTTAGGTAAGTGTGTGGTAGTGATAGTCTTTTGGTTAGGGGTGGGTTAAGTTAGTTAGGGTTATGGCGCGGGTTAGGTGAGTGTGCGATAGTGACGGACCTTAGGGTTAGGGTTTGGGTTAAGGTTGTAGATAGTTGTGTATGTGAGGTTTAGTGTGGGTTTGTAAGGATTTTGGTGTGCTTGTGTTGTGTGTGTGCTTTTTGGACAGGGGATTTGTTTTGTTTGTTGATTGTCGGTATTATGGTGGGTCGGGCATGTGAGGTTTTGTGTTTGTGAACTGTCGGTTATGTGGTGTCGGTGATTTCGTTGTCGGTGTTGTGATGTGTCGGTGTTGTCAGGCAGACCCATATATATATATATATATATATATATATATATATATATATATATATATATATATATATATAAATATATATATTTATATATATATATATATATATATATATATATATATATATATATATATATATATATATATATGTGCGTGTGTGTGTGTGTGTGTGTGTGTGTGTGTGTATTGCACTACTTACATTATTTTTTTTTGAACATGGACTAATAAATGTCTGTTTACCCTCTCTTCATCTGATCTTCCATTTTTTCCCCCTGGCTCCTGGATTATTTATAAGATGACTTGGGAGAGACAATTCACAGGGAGAAGTTTGGAAAGTTATAAAAATATAAATTAAAAGAGAGAATTTTTTTTTAAATCCCATACTGATATACAATCAGGGAATGGGTTAGCAACCATAATTGTGTACCATTTCAGTCGAAGTTTTTAATGTAAACATGAATAACTAGGTTAGTGGCATTGATGGGCCCCCTGGTTAGTAGATGTCTAGCATGTCTTGTGCTTCATCTTGCTCTGGACAGTACTACTGAAGTAAGAAATATGAATTTACAAGAACTCAATAAAGCAATGGTTTCAGACATGCCTGGTATGCTAATGCCACTGTTGCAAAAGTTAGATAGTACAAATCAACAGTGAGAAGCAGATGAGGGATGCCCTGACTGTATAAATGCAAAAACACCATGATGTGCAATAACTCGGTCAAAAAAAATCAACATGTCAATGAACAGCTACATGCCAATTCCTAAATAATCAGTTCTGTCCCTATTAGTTGAATAAAAAATAAAACACGACTAATTGTGTTCATGCAATAGCCAGGGAACTGTTATGGCTAGGGCCAATAGCCTAGTACCAGCCTATGAACCTATGAACCTATGCATGGTCCCTAAACTTTCTAAGCTAGCAGTGTGTGGTCTATTTCCATACGCAGTAGCTAAATCCAAATATGTCTGTTTCTTGTGGAGGCTTGGGAACAAATGGATGTTGGAGAAAAGGGGTCTAGCTGCAAGAAGAAATACTGACAGTGGAAAAAATTCAGATGTCTCTAAAGTACAATGATTTAAATGAGTCTTGTATAACAGAAATAAATGGTGATTTTGTGACAGGGTAGTGAAACACTGTAATATGCAATCAATATACATAATCCAGTGGATTAGACAAGCCAGGATAATTATGTTGATGAATTTATTATTAATGTTGCTGAATTTATTATTAACTGTGGTGATTGACATGCTGATACAGACCACCACCCTTGTCTACATCCTGAACTTGACCAGGAATTCAGTTATAATTTCTAAGTTCTACGCTTTCTACGAGCCATATTCACCATTCCTTTTACTGCCACCTATGGCAAGTTCTTGGCTGGAAAAGGCCATATGACTCAGTCTGCTTACTTGGTCAGCAAATAATAAATACAGCTCCTTTTCCCATCAGTTTCTTCTTCAAAGTGGTACACATATTAAATTAGTTGTCTCAGGTTTTGCTGTCTTGCTTTTAGTGCATCAGGTCTTCCTTTGTAACCGTTTTTGCCTTTTACACATATGTTTTCCGCATACTACTCTACTGCTATTTTGCATGCTTTGTATAATAACAGTTGCTTGCATTCATCAAGTCCAGCCCTGAGTTTGCTGTTGCTACTTTTGGTATTCCATTGCTATCCTGTTGATAGGATGGGCTATAATGTTCCTTATATCAGTTTTGATATCTTCTTATATGATTTTTCTCAAATTATCTGGAACATTGGTTATGAGGTTACTAAATCAAGGAGGGCGCACTCTGATCAGAGATTCAGCTTGGTCATCTGGCACCCCTGGATAGTTCCCCAGACCCCCCCCCCAAACCAACAGTTAAGGGCCAAATAATTGCTGAAAATGAGAACAAAACAAAACAAAAATAATAAAAAAGAACTATGAAGCCAAGATGTCACCCATGGCTTTTTAAATAAATGCTGATACTGCGTTAATGCTCCTTTGATAACAGCTGCTTTTCCTCCCCATATCTTACAGCTGGGCCAGCCCCCTTTGTCCTACCATAGTTATGGCTTTGAATCCACTCAGCTGAATATTTTATTCTGATTTTAAAAGCAACATTGCTTTTGGAACCATGTCAGACTCACCTAATGGTCACTATTGGCTGAAATGATACAAGGTCATTGCGTGGTGGGTGTACAAGATTCCTTTGGAATCATGTCTGGTGGATGGTACTGTCATAAATGTGATCTATGAAGAGAATCACATTTATGTCAAGTGCATAACTTGGCAACCTACGCAACCTATTTAATTTATATTAAGTATTGTTGGAGTGGGGGGAACTGTGAGAAAAGTCATGACACTTGAATTTAAAACTTGGAGAGGTCTACAAAGAACTGTGGGGATACTGAGAAACCAACCTAAGAACATGGGGGGGGGGGTGTAAGAGTACTGCACTTCCCCTAATTTCCAATACTTACTTCTATCCTGCAAGTACTGGCATGACCCCAATTCAGGCAGCAGATCTTGAAGGGGATCATTAATTCAACAGATTCCATCACTCTCCAAGACAATGCTTCCTCATTTTCTGTTCATAAATGTATTATTTTCAGGTTTTCCTCCATTAAAACAAACCTCTCCTACTAGCAAGTGCCTTGCTAGCACCCGTCATCCCTGTAAAAATTACAGACCATTATTCAAAGCATCACTTTCACTTCTCTTAAACTTAATAATATGATCATTCTAGGATGCTTTAACCTTAACTTTCTTGGACTCTGGTCTAATGATATGCACAAATTCCTAATGGACCTGGGCCTTTTACAACTCTCCTACAAGCCTACGGTTCTAAACTTCAATCTGATAGATATGCGATCTTTGACTTAATAATTGCTAATATCCCAGACTCTGTCTCTGTTCAACCAACCACCTTCAGTGACTGACCATTGTCCCATTATCTTCATTATTACTAACCAATCTCTCATACAACCTCCTGAACAACATTCCGTTAGGTCTTAATCCAGTAATAACATTACAAAACTGAATTTCAACTCATTTGACTGGTCTCATGTGCTCTCAACCCATGAACCCAACACTGCAGATAATACACTTACCAAAAACTCTACTCCAATTTCAAGACAAATTCTTTCTTCTTGTAAGAAGACTACTTAGAACTACTACAAATGACTGGTTGACCAAGAAACTTATGCACCTTCTCAATTTTAGTAATATAGTTTGGTACAAATAGAAGCATAACTCTACCCCATAACATGAACAACATTTACCTGTTTGCAGAACCTGGCCAAACAGTCAATTTCCAGGCATGACATTAATCTTTTTAATGTAAAGAACGCTCCCCTCTAGGAATACTCAGACATTTTTGAATGAGGTTACTATGCTAACCAGGTGAAAAACATGAAAATAGCTCTGTAATTTCTTAATTTCCTCTAATGTTATCTTGGAGAGGGAGGGGAAAAGACAGACAAATTGAGGTGGCTGGAATGTGAGACTTGATATGCACTTGACAAAAGAGTGATTCTGTTTATAGATCACAGTTATGGCAGCACCATGCGCCAGACAACTTATGGAAGAAATTTAACAGCCTCACCAAAACAAGTACTGACCCTCCATCCCTCCTCACCCTGTATGTTTTCTCCACTCCCTCTCTTCATACCCACTTTCTACTTTAAGTCAAACCTTTTCTAGATCAGATACTTATAATCCCCCTGGGAAGGATAACCTTAACCCTAGGATCATTCATCTCTGCAAAGGCCGTCACAGCCTTCTACTCACATCTACAGCCTGTATCTATCCAATAATATCATGCATTACACTTCGAAGATTTCTTAAATTTAACATCTAACTAAATAACGCAGCCCAGAAAATGCTTTCAGTTTTCAACCTATCATCTTCCTGGAATGGACTATCTAGACACAATTTTCAAAGTACATCCAAGTACACCACCTTCTCTCCCTAAAACAGCCCAGCTTCAAGCCCGGGTGCAGCAGTAAAACAGCTCTTTGACCCACTTTTTGTGATGTTTTCTAAAATGTGGACAAAGGCAACCTCAACAGGGCAGTAATCCTAAACTTTACTTCAGGCCTTTGACCTCAAAGGGCAAAACCTACTTCTTAACAAGCTGACAGAAATTGGTATTAGGGCAGACATTTCTCCCTGGTTCAGATACCTCCTCATCGACAGACTATTTTGGGACAAAATAGGAGGATCCATATCTGAAGAGGCTCCACTGCACAGAGGTGAGCCTCAGAGCTCCATCCTTGCCCCAGTTCATTTCTATCTTTATTGAATAATGTCTTTCTGACCTTCATCATCTGCCAGTGATCTTGCAATCTGATGTCATGGTCACACCATTCCCACTCTGAAATTCATTCTCAGTTCCAACCTGAAGTACCCACCATGCACCAGTAGCTAATAAACCACAAATTAATTTGTAACCCATCCAAAATAAAAACAATACTACCCAGAACTCACCAAAAATATTATCCTCTCCTAATTCCCCACATATTACAGGCTTAATCAATACCCCTATAAAACATCTACATCTTTCAAATACTTTGTAATATAGTTTAGAGCCAACTCTGAATTTCTATTTCCACATAAAAATAAATAAAAAGAAAATGAATTCTCTCCTTTCTGGACCATGAAGCTCTCTCTGCTTACCTAACAGCAAGAGAATGACCCACCAAGTGTAAGGGTGTTTTCCTATCTCATCTTGAATAGGGCCTTCCCATTGTAGTTGCAGCATCCACAAGAAAATAAAACTCCTCCTTACAATCACAAAACTTTTTTTGGTTTATCACAACCCCCCGCCCCCCAAAGGTACACCACTGACTGGCTCTTACCAAAATAAAAAGCTTAAGATTAAAGAGAGAGATGACCTCTTACTGAAGGCTTCAGACTGCTGCAAATTGATATTTTCTCCCCCCGTCAGCTGAACTTACTGCAACAGACTTCACTTACGACTTCAGACAATCACTCTCATCAAACACTATTCTGCTAATACCAAAACCAAAGCTACATCGCACCAGTCACAGTCTGAGGGAATCTATTCCTATACATCTTAATTAACTTATTGCATATCCCAAATTTAGACCGCAAGTAAAAAAAACACCTCTATAACCAAGCACAGTGTCACTGCTTTCAGGTAGGTAACATCACAATTGGTCTTCTATTCTCCATCTTTTTTTCACATTCATCAACATACTTACATGGCATCAGGACATTATTGTAAGTAATATGTATACTGATATATTTTAATTCCCAGGTATTGTTGTGCTGTTGTTCTCTTTTGTTCTTGTACTATTGTTTTCGACCATCTGTTCATTTGTGATGTAATTCACTCGAGCTGTACTTGAAATTGTTCCACTATCATCAGTGCACTACTCTGGTAAATAAATATAAATAAATAATAAACAAATAATAAATATGCAATAACTAAATAACTAAATAAATAAATAAATGGACTAATTAATTAATTTGTGTTAACAGTGGCAAGCATTATGCCTTCTTACAAGACTGAAAAGTAGTATCCAATTTTGACCACTTTATCACTAATTCTTTTGAATGTAAAGACCCTTTTAAAATAGTTTTGGTTGAGAAGTAATAGAATGTAACATGAAGAGAAGAGATACTTGAGAAGAATGAATCTGACTGGCAACTGAGATTAAATTAAGGGGAATATCCTGAACTGAATGCTATCATTAATATTATGTGGCCTGAAGTAGATGAGGATTTTTTTGGATCTGATTACATATTCTTCTTATATGTGATGTGTTTTTGCATATTTAAATTGTTCATGTGGTCTTGATTAACTGTTTTTGAGGAAGTTTTTGAAGTGGGATAAAGACGAAAGTGCTTACTGGTATTTTAACTAGTCCAGTATATATTTTTTGTATTTACACTATAATGTCAAATTCATTTTAGTGCATATTTTTGTGCACTTTGCAGCTCAAATGGAACACTGTAATAAAGCAATAAAAGTCATCCATAATTTACAATATTACAAAGGTTGACATGTTGACAATGCACACTGCTTATTCAAACAAGTGTAGAAACAACATAAATAAAAACTGTGCAATAGTAAACATTAGATGTAATTCAACTGTCACTTATTATTGCTATAAGCCAAACAAAAGTTACCAGTCCTTGCCAACAGCAGCCAATAATGCTGAAGCTCTCTATAACACCAAGAAACAATTTAGAAGATGTAATGCAATGCATATGAATTGGCGTTTCACCAAACATCAGATCACACTGACAACTTCCTTCCAACATTCAATGTAATCCAATTATAAGCCTTCATTGTGGAGTAAATGTTTTAAAGAATTAAAGCAAATGCTAAAATGGTGCAGTGAACTATCAAGTCTCATATTCCAGCCACCTCCAACAGTAATATATTCATACTAGCTGTGTGGTAATATGCAACAATATAGCTTAAATAACCCAAACCATCAAATACTGTAGCCATTCTCTAGTCATCAAGCACAACAGGCTTCTTGGAACTTTTTAGCTTTTTTATTAAAATGCCATCCCTTCTCAAAGCCTCAGCAAAGTCAGAGACAAAGCACAACAAATAGCTTTCATCTCACTGAATGAATTGTTGCAACTTTGCTTTGCTTGGCTTAAGGAGCACACCATACAGAAGTTAATGCAACAACTGTTATACCACAATAATGGCACAATAAGCAGTAACAACTGCAACAATGGAACAGCCCAGCTACAGACCCACAAAGTAAGTAAGAAGATATACACAGCTAACAGATTATGATCACAGTTGGGCTAACTAGGAGCAAAAAAAGCCAAAATGTGAAAAAAATATTCCACCATGTCTCCCCAGCATCACTTCAAACTTCCTTCTTCTTCAACTAAATGACCAGATTTTTTCTCGAGGAGTTATGCCTTATGGCCCATTCTTTCCTTACTGAGGGTGTTTGCCTTATTAGCCCATTTGTTCCCCTATGAGGTGAGAATTAAGTGGTATATAACAGCCATCCATGATCATGTGGAGTCCCTCCATACCTCACTTTATTACCATTAATGGCTTGTGTCTTTTGTAATTGTTGCTTGAAGTGGTAGCATGCATGCCACCACACAAACAACCTTGCTATTGATGTGGGGCACTGCTGGTGCAGCATGCAGGCACATAGGCCAATACAGCTGCAGCTATACATTAGCTCTCAATTAAGTGTGAGCCAAGTAGTGAGCCAGAACATCTCCTTTTACCCATGACGGATGAGAGTATGGAAGTGTGTTTTGCTTGTTGGTAGCTATATGACACCATAGTGGTATACTGGCATTATTCAGAAGCAGGCTGTCATTTATTCATAATGACAAGGGCCAGAAAGCAAATTATCTAAATAACTGTAATCCTGTGGGATGCTGACATGATTGACAAGATGCTAGAGGAAATACTGCACCAGCATATCCGTGGTGATCTTAAGCTAGTATTAGTGACACTCTATGCAGATTCAGTTTTTGACATTGAGCTACAGCTGTACCATCTGTATATATCAGGAAACACAATAAGTGATGGGTACACTGTAACCGTCTCAGTCTGTCAAAAAATATTTTCTTACGTGACCATAAATTATACTTGACAGATTCAGTCATACAGGTCTTAGTCAACATTCTCACACGTGAGTCTCTGAATTCGTAAAAGGCTGATAAAAGGATGTTAGCAAGCATTACTTTTGGATCAACACTCCCTTTGTCTACAGAGATAACTCTTCTGCCACTGAAATCCAAGGGTCAGAGCTTGGAACATTGTTGTTCCCAAGCTTCGCAAACAACCTCCGTTAACCCCACATTAATGCATGCCTGATTTACTATGCAAATAACTGTTCCATACCCTTCTGTACCAAAACTACTGAAACAGTGGAAAAGAGTTTACAGCTTGGCTTCAAAACATACAAGACTGACAACTCACTGCAAATATTGGCAAAAACAAAAATGTCCTTGTATATCCTTCCTGTCCGAGAGTTAACACTCTATTACTATTTCCATCTAACATTGCTCAAATAGATTGCAAACTGAAATTAAATAGGCCAGTGGTAAAAAAAGTAAGAAAAATAAATTATTATTATTATTATTATTGTTAATAATAATAATAATAATAATAATAATAATAATAATAACAATAATTGTAATAAATATATTTATTATTTATTTTTTATTTATTTATTTTACATTTGTTGACCGGGCTAATCTAGCTGGATACATTTCCATTTTCAGTAGAGGCCCGGGAAGAAAAGCTCCACACAAATTTTAACCAAAAAAGTTACAATAAACAAGCAAATGGACAAATCATCATAGATGAAAAGACAAATAATAAAAAAATATAGCACCCAATAACAGATATATACACGAAGAGAATCACATTTCTAAGAATAACATTAATTAGCTGTAATAACATCAAGAACAAGGCACAAAACAGACAGCAAAATTGACTTATAATATTATATAGAACTAATCTTAGTAACAAAAGGAGAAAGAGATGAGGTTTAATATCTCTAAAAAATTCCAAACACTGGAGACATTCCGAAACATAGAACATTTACTTTCTTCTTAAACTGTTCAAAGGGAAAGTAATGTATACTAGTTTGTCCCCTCACTTGTAAAATAAAAATGACCAAATGGCCAGGTTTGCTGCATAAAGACATACATCACATTTCACAGCATCTGGACTTTATGTGGTGAACTGACTTGAATTAAGTTCCAGACTTAAAACACACTACAGTTTCTGGCTCACAAACTACTTTATAGCTCACTCTACACTTTTGTTTCTTACTACGCTCCAATCAAGTCTGGGATCTGAAAGTAAACTAGTCAAAAATGGTCACAAATAAATTTGGGAATGGTGCTGAGTAACATATTCTACTAGCTTCTCTTGCTAGTGGTGAACATAGTCTAATGACTTTCAAATCTATTATCAAATTAGACTTCCAGAATGTACTGATTTCAAGTCTGGTTTGTCATGAGTAAGTATATTGGTACCCAAGGCTTATCCTCTGCCTACTACACTGACCATGGCTTTTCTTGCCTTGTACTTGTCTCTCTCACTTCTGCAATATACTAACCTGTTTATTTTCAGAATTCAAGTCAGATCTATTACTTATTGTCTGCATGTCACCATTTAGCATTAGTTATGACCGCAGTACTTCATTATGTCATAATTGTGATGTCATTGCCATTTTTCTTTGACTATATTTATAAGTCCATAGGTAAGTACTAGACTAGCTGCAATTGCAGGTCATTTAAGTCTAGCTAATTTCCCCTTTTGTGCTTGAATTAAGTATCCCCATTTGGTTAGAGACTGGCCTTACCCATCCTGTGGTCAATAATTACATATTACCCCTAATGAGAATATTTGGTATCATGCCATAGATAATTTGAGGGGACTCATGCATGGGATGAAGCATTTAGGAGCTGCCTCTGTCCATTAATAGTACAGGGACAGTCCTGGGGTACATTTTCTGTTTTCCATGCATTGATCCAATTTACGCTTGAATATTGACGGGGATGAACTTTGTTTTATGTGGATGGTGAGTCTATTCCAGAGCAGAGGTATCCTCTGCGAGACATACCTGTCCCTCAAAACCATTTTGCTGGTGTTGCAAAAGAGGTTTAGATCCCTAGACCAAGTATTTCTGATCCCATTTGACTTTCTGATGTGCAGTAAAGCCATCAGTATTGGGTCAGAGAATGCCTTGTATGCCAGACACAGGTAACCTCTTAACAGTCTCTATGATACTAAGTATAGCGACATGGGCTTTGAGTCAGTGCAGGTAGGATATGTTGCTTAGTCCTAGTGTCCTTTTAGTAAGGCATCTTTGTGGAAATTCCAGTTGTATGTGTCTGGAGATATACATACCAAAGGGGCATTACATTCAATAATTGGCCTAATGAGGGCTGAGTAAAGAGGGGACAATGACATCCCCACATCTATAAACAATCCCTTTGTTTATAAGCTGTACAATACAGAAGGACTTTCTTGTGACAACGGACACATGTTGGTCAAAAGTGTGGTCACTGTCCATGTAAATTTCCAAATCCGAAACAACTGTGTCACCTCATAGGGACATATTGTCACTGTGTTCCCTAGTGTAGATGACTTTACAAAGGTTACAATAACTAATTTTTTGGATTTAGTTTCAGTCCATGATTTTGGCACTAGTTATTTATTTGGGACAATCCTTCTTGCAGGATGGTTAAGTCACTGAGGGATTCATTCACTGCTCCTAGTTTGCAGTTGTCTGCAAATTTAGTCAGCCTGAGCCCTTTGGTATTGGCTTTTACATCAGAAAAGTAGATGCCAATCAGGAAAGGTCCCAGAAAAGACTCCTGGTGGACACCACTGGTGACTGGTTTCTTTGTGGCGATAGCTCCCCTGTTTTGATTTTGGCCATCCTTTCTGTGAGCCAGTTGGCAATGCAGTGGGTGACATAGGGGGTTATTCCCAGTTTGTTTAACTTTTCTACTATGGTAAATTGTGTCAAAAGCTTTGGCCAGGTTGAGGTATACAGTGTGCACTGTTTTGCCTTTATCCATTGCTTTGGTGACCTTTTCAAAAAAATCCATCAGGTTGAGTAAGCATGACCTGCCCTTGACAAATCCAAACTGAAACAGGTCCAGTGTTTGGAGGTTCCTCATGTCTTGACTGATAATTGCCATGTTAACTATTTCCTTGGCCTTGTGTATGAGGCTGGTCAGACCTATGGGTCAGTAATTGCATGGGTCTGTGGAAGGTCCTCTCTTATGCAGTGGAATGACTGTACCTGCTTTCCATTCACTTGGTTCAAAACCTGAATGGAGGCTGAGATTGAACAGTGTTGTAAAGGGTGCAGCTAAATCACGCTTCATGCTATTTAAGATGCATCCAGGGATATTTCAGGACCCACTGACGCTGCATTTTTAGCTTTTGATAGCACTTTTAGGACTTGGTCTCATTTTGGATTAATTTATGCCTGTACAACAAATTAAATTGGTTCTTATATAAAAATATACATGTAAGTGCAGCTTCATTTGTTAGGGCTACTCTTAAAATAGGCACTGTCTAGTTTCTAGGCGTTTTAGCCAGCAAAAGAAAATAGATAAACAAATCTTTATTTAATAAACCAGTATTATGAGCTCATATCTATGCTCATCTACACCTTTTATCTTGCTACTCTTACTTTTTCCTTACAGCATATATAATTAATTATGTATTAAAGATTATAATAATTTGACATTGTATAAATAACCCATGTATGATTTCATGTTCACCTCTTAATTACTGTTGGCGTGAGTAAATGCCTTCTTCACTATCTTTCTGCAGCATGTATATATATAATCATTTCTGTGTTTAAAGGAAATATGTTTATATTAAGAAATTTGTTCCTACCTATCAGAGGTGTGAGACCTGTATTTCTGCCTGCTATTGCTTTGGAAAATTAGTCGTAATTGTATACTGAAAACAGTGAATGTCAACTTACTATTAAAGTGTCACACCCGTGTTAGTTAGCTATACTGATATGACTGACAACACTACATCTCACCCATAATTATGTAATTGTCTCAGCTTTCATCCATCCATAACCTAACTATATATAGGTTCATAGTTTCATAGGTTAATAGCTTTATAGGTAGGTACTAGGCTATTGGCCCTAGGGTCTATATAAGACTAGCCAAAACGGTATCCAACTTTCCCACGCATTTCTGCTGAGATCCTTTCATTTAGGATAATGCCAGTCTTAAGATCTCTAATCTTAAGCCACCAAGCAGCAGCAAATCACTTTTCAAATAGTCTGCAAGCTCCTTTTCAAATCTAGCCCCCTTCCACATCTGCAAATTGTCACCACCTGCTTACACTAAATTTCGGGAGTTTAGAGTTATTTAAATTTTTTTTTTCAGGCAGTACAGATACATTTACTAAATCCAATTCAAGAAAATTCAATAGGCAGAAAGAACCACATCCTGAAAATGGTGGCAACCCACCTTAGGGCACACATGACATCAAATAACCACACATCTGAACCTAAGAGGAGGTAGTTCTCCCAAAATACTGAGTCAAACTGGAAACCTGCACAATGAATTGCCAATTCTAACTTGTCCCATCATGCAGCAAAATAGTTCTTTGCACACTGTAGGTTATTATGCAGTCCAATGACTGGTCCAACTTAAATGCAATTTGATTACATCACAGAAAACATACAATAAAGCTACTTTGTTCACTTCAAAGTCAATTTGAATACTGAAAAGCATAAAATACTAAATAAAACAATTAGAATATACAAGCAATATTACAAAACAGACAGTAATATACGAGAGTCAAAAGTCTGCAACTACTTGATATTTACAGATTGTTCCTACTCCACTTTACATCCTTACCCCTGCAAACTTTCTTTTTCTGTAGTCAAAACAACTAATTTATCTCTGTTTCCTCTATCCACCCTCACCCCTTCATCTATCCACATCTTTCTTTCCACTCGGCTGCCTATAACACCAAAACACCTGCAATATACTGACAAGATATATTGTTTTCTTCAGTATACTACCCTTAGAGTACAATAATTTAACCACTTTACTAGTTTGTGCGACCCCTAACCGGGAAAAGCAGAAAGACACAACAACAGCAACTAGTTTGTGACTCCTAACCACTAAAGATCTGTACATATCAGGTAGTTGCAGACTTGACTTTTGTATATTACTGTCTGTTTTGTAATATTGCTTATATATTCTAATTGTTTTATTTTACATTTTATGAATTGTTATATTGTGGAGGTTTACTCCTCAGGCCTCCATTGAAAATGGATTATCTTGGCCCAGTGGACTTTCCTGGTAAACAAATGCCAATAAATAAATAATCTCAGAGTAAGGGGGATAATCTGAGGTACTACAACTTTAGTTGTAGAATATATTTTCTCTATTCACACACACGCATGGTTTCATTGGTTCTGAAGATCAGAATTCCAGTCCCTAGAATATAAACAGGAACCCATAGAACCCAATACCTATGGTGTCGCAGAGCAACTGCAATTTAAACAGGAACTCTTGAAATTAAATATCTATTATGCCATAGAATTTGAGTGTATCGCTTATCATTGTATCATGCAGTACAGTCATACTAACTTGCCAAAACACAAATCATAAGAACAAGCCATACACATAGCAGACGCAATAAGGACACTACAGTGTTACACAATCATGCTCAATAGTGACCATGGGCTCTAATTGACATAGTATTGAAGTTCTTTTGGTATCCAGAAAGCATCTAGTGTAGGCTGTTACAACTCACCATCCCTTGTGATATCAGTAATCCGTGTCAGGTGACTAGCTGTATGATCTCAGACATTACATATCTCAAGTTGCAGGGAATATTGACCAGACAGGGTTCATAGGTTCATAGGTAGGTTCATAGGTAGATACTAGGCTATCGGCCCTGGGGCCTATACAAGCCCAACGAAAAAGGTGCCCTGGCTTTTGCCACCCAAGAAAATTATTTTCCTGTGCCACTGTCGAGCAGAGCCACAGAGGTGATCCCTGGGGTGAATTTCCTATTTCCCATCCAGTCATCAAGATTTTTCTTGAAGAGTGCTAATGAGGAGCTTTGTTTGATATAGATAGGTATAGGTTCATAGGCATCCTTTTACATTCCAGGATGTAATCCAAGCCAAAAAAGTCTTTCTTTTCCACCTTGACACATGGTTACCCCAATCTGCCATCTTAAGCTATATCACAGAAATTTACAGAAAGTTTGCACAGTCCAAAAAACTGCTTTTGTGTACAATCCTACTGCCCTAGTGAACAAGTGGCTACAATACACCACCAATCTGACATGTGACTTTTAAGGTTTGCCATTCACTATCAATTTACTTATATGTATGTTTGTTTTTTAATTAATTAGGTATACTTTGTTGACCTTTATTGCAGCTGTACAATTCCCATGCTCAGAGTGTGCATAAGGAAAAAATCTCGAAAGTGAAGCACATACATGCATCAACTGATATACCAAAGTTTTAATTAACAAACTTATATTATGTTATGTGAGTGGTCTTAGAGCTTCATATCCAAGTGTTGAAAGGTATGCCCTTATAAGCAATTTAATTTTATTTAAGCAATAACCCACGCTTGGGTGTGGGTAATGCTAGATTTACCCACGGTTGGTGTGGTTTGGTCATGAGGGCGAAGCCCGAGTGGCCAAACAAAGACAACCATGGGGAAATCCAACATTACCCACACTCAGAAGTGGGTTATTGCTATTATATAATGACATGATTTAAGAATAAAATGCTTACTTTTCTTAAATAATGGCATTGCATAATGCCTCCGTGCTGTGCTTCCGTAGCTGTCCGATATCCTGGAGCAGTTCTGATGTACTGTGCATGTGTATGCTTACGAAGTACATCAGAGCTGTGTGTAGAGGAAGCAATGGAGAAAGGAAGATCTCAGTTGCTTTTTTAAAGCTCTCTCGCTATGATAAATGAGTTTAACATAGCGAGACAGTTTTAAAAAAAGCAACGGAGAAAGGAAGATCTCTGTTGCTTTTTTTTAAGATATCTCGCTATGTTAAACTCGTTTAACATAGCGAGATTACAGCAACAGAGCTCTTCCGTTCTCCATTGCTGCCTAACACAAAAAAATGTAAAGACTTATACTAATGGAAAAAGTCTGGGCGACCGGACCTTTTTCCATTAGTATAAGTCAGATTTACAACGGGCACGCTGACCAATCAGTGTGCACGTTTTGGAATATTAATGGGGGGTCATTGTATAATTGCTGAGTTTTCATACCGTGAATGTGGGAGTAGGTGATTCCATATGAGGGGTATAAGGTGACCAAAAGCTCTTTCCTCACTTTTGTTCTTGCTTTCAGCACATGCACATGACCTAAATAAACTACTGGGAACAGAGAGTCCTACCAAGGATACATCATTTTCATGGGGTGTCATTCATAAGAGTGAATGCTTTGAATATTAAATCACAAAACATTGACCATGGAATGCTGAAACACATCACAGTGATGCTATGTGTTACTGGCTTTTTAAGCAGCACTAAAAAGCCAGTAGCATGTTGTGGTATAGCAGGGATTGTTTTCTCCCTTTCCCCACCATATTGTGATCTGGGACTTGGTATATATAATTATCAGAGGAGTGCAGGGGGGTTTGCCCTCTCCTGCAAAGAAGCTTGCTGCAGTGTTCTTTCACTTTTATGAATGTATTTTTTATATATATTTTATGGATGGTCAAGGAGCTTTAAAAAACAAATTGTATTAGATTTCATAATTTGAAAATCAGTCAGCATTATGGACCAAAGCTCAGTGGTGATCTCTTGATTCAGCCGTAGCTGTACATCTGGCTATTGTATGGTATGCTTTTAATAATTTCCTGTGTATAAGTGTTGCTGTGAACAGCATTGTATCATAGACAAAATTTGTAAGAATTGTATAATAGGCAACATTTTAATGCTGTCTTTAGAAAATATTATTTTGCTGGGTTTGTTTGTCTTTTGGCTTTTCCTGGTTAGGGGTCCCCACAGCGGAACTCTGGTCTGCTAACGATTAGCAGTTGGTTTTTATGGTGTCGAGTTGCCAGCCTGAAGGCACGCCCATTCAACGCATGTCTTTTGAATGCCCACTCAACCATGGGGAGGACATGCAGACTCCACACAGAAGGCACTCCCAACCCAAGCCAAGAATCGAACGGGAGAACCTCTGGCTGTGAGGCAACAACGCTACTGCTGCACCTATTTCTAAATTTCCACTGAAAAATAAACAATCTAAAACATATGAAGTCCCATTATTTGCTTGGCTTGTTAGTTGCCATTTGTTTTTGTTTGTGTTGTTTCAATTTTCAATAGTGCACAGTCTGTCTTAACACTTAATAGAGGCTGGGAGAGTTGCAGCCAGTTCTGAAAGACATTAAAGCTATGGTGAAAATTGATGTCATATTCAGAGACTGATATGACTTTGTAAATTAAATCAACATCATTAACATATTGAACTTTGTTCTCACAATTATTTTACAGATACTGAATATGAAGGAACCCATAAATTTCAACCTTATAAGAAATCTGGACAAAACCAAAAATAATTGGGGGACAACAGCCCAAAAATAGGGACATAGAGATTTCATTCTTAATCTTGTTAATGTAGAAAGTTGCTAGAATAACAAGCTTTCTATTATTATGCATTTTTCTTAACGGTATGAATTCTGAAGCTCAAATGTCAGCTATTATGTTATGACTTTAACCCTCACTGATTTGCCAGAAAACTACAAACTGTATGAAAAGTAGGCCAAACATATGAGGCAAAAATCTGGATATTCTTTGAAACTCTTAACAATTGAGAGGTATGATGGGACTAATAATCACCCCTTAAGTACATCTGAAATGACAACAGGGAATGAAGATTTATGCCCTTCTGACAGTATATCATGTATCCTGTCATTCAAATAATGACCGGGTATCTGTTATAAGTTGAATGATAGGTCATTATAGCAAAAGTTCATCAAACTTTAGCAACTGGGGAAGAGGCTATAGATGGTGTCTATTGCCTTGATTTTTTGCTGACAAGTTTACCAAATGGAATTTCACTGCAATAATCACTTCACTCCAAAAATTATAGCACTGAATCTTCCATTACAATGCTTTCACTTCAGACGAGAGCATATAGTGTTGAATTTTTCTGCAATTGGAAAGGGGCTGAATGTAGGGAAAGGTTCTATATGCTGTTTAACTGCTTCACTGATAGGATTAATACTTTAGATTCACAGCAGCAAAACAGCTAAAGAGATTGTCTCAGTTTTAATGTTTTTTTTTTTTGCAATTCCTTTGAGAGATTGATAAGAACTTCACTACCATCTATATTAATTAAGATTAGTTTGTGTTTAGTATTCATGAAAATGCCTTCAGACTTACCCCTAAATATCACTGCCTGTTTTATATTTACAATCAGTTTAAAGGTGGTAATAAAAATATGACTAAGTCATTAATAGGGATCGATATTATAATCACAAAATGTCAACACCTCGAATGGTAAAACATCCAGATGAAATGCACAGAACGTGAAAATCACAACCGATGAGAACATCAAACCACATATCATCGTGTAGCAGAACATTGATGGCAAGTACTGAAGAATACATGGGTTGTGCATCTGTGTTACCCATTGGTCACTTCTAAACGTACTTACCTTTGATCTTACATTATTCAATGATATGTGATTTTCAAGATTTGTGTATTTTGTCTCAATGTTTGTACCATTTGCAGTACTGACATTTTGTTATTATAATATGCAGTAGACTCCATTAATAGCTGGAAGTAGCATTAATGGGGTGCAGTCAGTATTAAAACTCAGGTAAGAGTCTTGGTTAAAATGTTTCATACAGTGCTCAGTTATGGATTTACATTTCCTTACAAATGTTTCATGTATCCAGATGGCAAAGGAAGGCATATGTTCACTGAGCATAAGGAAAGAAGTACCATATGTGTAAATACTTTAAAGAGTAAAGCACAGAATACATTCTACTTTGAAGAGTAAAGCACAGAATACATTCTAAGATTCCCCGTGTTCCAATTCTTTCACCCGACTTTGCACTATTTCTAATTGTTTGATGAAGTGTGTCATGATTAAGTGGGATGTGGTGGGTACTTTTCAGGGTTGCCACCTTTTCAAATGCCCAAAGTGGGACATTTTTTGTAGAAATGTCAAAATATTGCAGTACAAAACATACCCATAGCCAGTGCAAAGGACAAAACTTCACTTTTTTCCAAAATAAAAGTTTATTTGTGTAGTATTTTAATTGCTTATGTTATTTCTTATAGCATTTAGGTGTTACAAATACAAAATAACTGATTTATGCAACTATTAAAGAAAGTTTAGGATATATTTTTTGTCTTAACATCTCAGGACATTTGCCATTTTTTTTTAGTTTTTTCAGCAGGACACAAGTGCTCAAAAAGGGACTGTCCCTCGCAAAGAGGGACAGATGGTAACCCAAGTACTTTTGATGAGGTCAGTAAATATTTATGCCAGCAAGTACAACATTTTCTGATCAGATGCTTTCTGACAAAGATGTTGCATTCTTTTGAGAAATTATCAGTTAATCATCATATGAGTTTTGGAACTGCTAATACATATATTGGCGAATACAGCATTTTTTTCTTTGACGAAAGGAATATATTGCTGATTAAGTGAGCTTTGAAGAATATCAAAAGCTAGTTCATTTACTACTCCTGCCCATTTATGTGTATGATTTTGTCTATACTTACTGCAGTCTGATATATAACACCACTACTATCTAATATCTGTGGTTTTAGGCATTTTTCTTCAAGGCCATGGCATGAGGTTAATAGCTGCTAGTCCATTCTCTGAAGTTTTTCACAGGGTTTTACAAGTAAATTAAACACTTTTGCTTTTCTAAGGTGTTTAAATGTAAATATGTTAGAAGTTAGGGGATGGCAGCCTGCAGCCCTCCACAAATATTAGGTGCAGAGATGCTTGTTTTTCGCAAAAACATTCATTTTATTTCACAGATTTATAAAGGTTATGATTAAATTTTGTGTTGTATGGTTAGAGTCTGCTTTTGTCTCACAGTATAGAAGGTACACTTTCTGAAACATTCTATTAAACAATAAAAATTAAGTGATTTTTTGACACAAACCACTCTTCTGTAACTGGTAGTATATCTGAAAGACCAATGTTTTACTTGTTCTCTTTATGCATATTTTTAATTTGCATCAAATTCAATATTTAGAGATTAAAAATAACATCAAATTTCAGACTTTTTAATAATTTAGATTTATAGAATTCTAGGCTTTCTATTTGGGTCCTACATTCTGGTCTTACCAGATTTGTCTTTATATCTAGGACCACTTCATATAGTATAATGGATGCCTTGTAGCTCATCTCTTTGACACATGTTCAGCATTCTGTACATAATTAGTGACACCTGTCAGATATACATGGTGTAGATGTCTGCCACATACCAATTATTTGAATATCTGACTGATGTTTGCAGAACAAACTTAAGGCATTCAATGCAAACAGGGATTTTGATGCTATAGATATTACATCCTGATTCCCATCAGGTATGCCACGTGCCTTGTCACTATTCATCTCGGCATCACCATATTGAATCTCTTGTTCAAACTGCACTGTAGGTCCTCATGGAAGTTATCTAGGCACCTGAGCTTGCCTCAAGAAGAGCAAAGAGTCTCTACAGTACTGGCAATGTTTAGTTTACACCTTGTTTACCAGTCATGTATGTGAAGGACACATACACAAGCCCCGGGATTCATGAAGCTCGGCGCAAGGCCGGTGTAAGGCTTGCGCCGGCAGTGCAGTGTATAATCGGCGTAGCAGCGCCATATGCATAGTAATGAGTGTGCGCCACAACCACAGACACGTGCAGAGGGCACGTGAGCGAGGTCAAGTAGGATGCACCCGTAGGCGTGGCCAAGCCGGCAGGCGATGAGCAACCTAAAGTGCTGACTGTCACAGGCCGCCTGCAATAGTAACTGCACCAGCCAGGGTCCGTGGATAATGAAACGTACGCAGAGTATGCAACATAGTACCCGTTCACACAAAACGGAGAACCAAACATTAACCCACGAAGTCCAAATTGTACCCGTCCAAGGAACAAAGGATAGGCGTAATACCATGTCCGTCACGCAATGCACTGTCAGTGGGCATACCCAGTGAAGGTGTACCGCAGCATGTCAGCGCGCCACACCTACACACAAGTAGCCACATGGGCATGGTCACCAGCAGTAGTGAGAGTACACAGCCGGGTAGCCATGTCAATATAACAACCAGAAGGAAACCAGATACCCTAAACACAGACAAACATGTGCATAGCAACATGTACTACACCCAGCAACGTGCCCGTCGCATACACATAGGACGGTGTATGCCTAAGCGTAATATCCAGAAGCAGAACCCATGCATGCAAATGTAATACACAACAGCCCCGTCATAGCACGTAACCCGCACCCATGTACGACCGTGCACCCAACCCAGCTAGCAGCCTTGCGCAGCTGCACACCTACACACAATGGGTATACCTGAAATGTAGTAAGAAGTATTGTCCTAGGCAGTGCCACGTGGGCAAATATGTACCCCACATGTTAACATCCCACCTCAGGTACAGATATCCAAATGGCTGCATGTGAATGTGTCGGCAGAATGTGTACATCCCGCATGTGGTATGGACCTGTCGAAACCCCACAGGCATGCACACGCCACGGTGCCCATAACTGTACACATCTGGACAAGGCAGTATGTTCAGCCACCGTACTGATGATTAGCTATGCAGACATGTCAAACACAACACATATGGCGGAACATCTGCCCACCAAGCAGGATGCCCCAACAGGGTGCCACATGCACAGAAGGTGAAGGTGGGACATCACACGTTGAGAATAGCATTGCCGGATGGCCAAACACCCACGGCCAATGCAAAGGATGTAATAACATGTATATGCCTGGATGAATGGGCATGTCATAGCATGGGAATAGGCCAAGCTATCCAACATAATAGCCATGCGTACCAGATACAAACTGCCAGTAACACGCAGTAGTAATGCAGGAAGGCATACACGACTGTGGGAATAGCACAGGACATATGGCATGTGCCAAGTGTTGATGCATGACACAAATGTCCAGGATGGGGCTCCCTGCAAAGAGGAACATGTGCCAACCCCACCCCCACAGATGTACCGGCAGTGGAAACACATCCCAAACACACACCAACACTACCGTCCATCCCACGATAGCAACGGAGGCTGGTCAAAGACCACCATGACGCGTGCACAAACAGGGACACGTGTAACCGTTGCCCTAACAACCCCCCACAGGCCAACGAATAATAGTATGGACATATGCATGTAATGCTGTGAAGGATGTGTGGTAGTCCTCAGTATCACAGAGGTAGGTACACAGGTACACTGTAATCAACCGTGACGTATGTGCACTGAACACAGCATACCTGCAGGTAATACATAGTTCAATCATGTGCCACAGAAATATACACATACGAATGAGGATAAGGGATAGACAAGTGTGAATGGGACAAACTATGAACATAGGTTCATAGGTCCATAGGTACATAGTAGGCTATCTGCCCAAGGGCAGCTATAACCCTAGCCCATAGTTATGTTGCCTTTGCCAACCCTCCAGTCCGAAGATAACAATGCCTATTATATTGCTGTACCTCTGTCAAGCAGTGACAATGAAGTAATCCCTGCAGTATATCTGCAATCTCCCATCCATTGGTCAAGATCCCCCTCGAACAAGGCCAGCGAGGTGCTCTGCCTCACATGTACTGGGATGTTGTTCCACAGCATAGTGAGTGTCTGGGTGATGAATCTGTCCCTCCAACACATTCTATTAATGACCATGTCAAGGTTCACGTCACCTGCACCTGTGGTTCTGAGGGATGTAGATCCATTAGGTGAAGCATAGTCATCAAATATGGGTCGACATGTCCTTGTATGTCAGGCACAGGTCACCACTGAACAAGTGGTATGTGACTGAATGGAGCAGGAGTCCTTTCAGTCGGGCAGCATAACACAAATTCCTGACACCCTGCATCCGTTTGACGATGAACCTATGGGGCCTTCCCAGCTGCTGCAGGTGTCGGGTCAGATACCTTCAGAACGGGGCAATGTACTCAATCATAGGTCTAATGAGTGATGAGTACAAGGAGACGATGACCTCCCCTGATCTAGATGTGAATCCCTGCACGATCAGGTGTGCAATGTAGAAGGTCTACCTAACTATGTTAGCAATGTGTGTGTCGAACGAATGGTGACTGACAACCTGGGTCCCCAGATCCCTGGTAACTCCCTCTGTGCTCAGTGGATTGCCACCTATACGGCAGCTAGGGGTAACCTTGTTTTTTCTGAAGGGTATGACTATGCATTTCCCGGCATTTAGTTGTAGGCCATGTCCCTGGCACCAGATATCCATATCTGTGAGGCCCTTCTGAAGGATATCTGTGTCAGATGTCCATCCCACTATGGCACCCAGTTCGCAGTCATCTGCAAACATTGTCAGCCATAACCCCCCTGTGTTTGCTTGTACTTTGGAAATGTAGATGCAGAAAAAGAGTGGACCCAGGACTGAGCCCCGTGGGACACCGCCTGTGACCGGCTGTGAGTCTGACATGGTGCCAGCAACTATGACCGTGTGGGTTGTGTCACCTAGCCAGTTTGCAACCCATCCTGCGATGTACGGGTTCACATCCAAGCCGATGGGTTTATCAATGATACCTGAGGGGGGTATTGTGTTGAAGGCCTTTGCCAGGTCGAGGTAGGCTGTATGGACTGCCTGACCCTCATCAATGGCCTCGGTGACTGTTCCTAAAACGGCAACCAAGTTTTAAACGCATGATCTGCCTTTGACCAAGCCAAACTGGATTGGATGCAAAGTATGCAAGTCCCCTATGTCGTCATCTATGAGTTCCATTATGATCCTTCCCCATGGCTTTGCAGATAAGGCTTCTCAAGCTAATGGGATGGTAATTACCAGGGTCAGTGGAGGCACTGCCCCTGTGAAGTGGGACTACAGTCGCCGTGCGCCACAACTTGGGTACGTTACCTGAGGTGAGGCTAAGATTAAACAGCTGTCCTAACTGTGGGTCTAATTCCTCAATGAGTTTGTGGAGTACACAGCTGGGACACCATCTGGTCACATGGATGCTGTGTTCACTGCCTTGGAGAGAGCATGTCCCACCTGTGCGTTACAGAAGTTTCGGGGGCCACAATCCTCTGGTACAGACATCTCTCCATGTGGGGGGGGGGGGGATGTTTGCACCGAACCTGTCAGCCAGTATATTGGCAATGTGTGTATGTTCAGTAAACTTCACATCAGTCTGAACCCAGTCCGAGCATATCTGGGAGTGTCCTCCCAGGTGTCCAACATAGCTAAAGAAGGCCGTATGATTGTCTGTCGAGTCCTTGGTGATATATCTGTCGGATGTGCCCTGGATGATGTCATGAGAGCTTGTAGTTCTTCACATATAATGAGCAAGGGTGTCATACCTTACAAGGATTCTGCTCTGTCTTGTAGTAGCTACCTCCTTTCGTTGTAGAGCTTGTGTATGGCTGGGGTACACCAGACTGGATGCTTGGCATTGGTACAAAGACTCACAGTTGTGTAAGGGATTGCCTGATCCATGCAGTCCTGTAGGTGCTGGTAGAAGGCATATGTAAGTGATTCAGTGGCTTGAGTAATGTTTACCACTGGCTCAGGGGCCTTAAAGGAGACCATACTAGTGTTTAGAAGTGTGAAGTTGGCTTTTGAGAAAGCCATATGTATGGTAACCGGCCCCACCCGCAGTATTGTATGCCAATAGCAGAAGCTATTGTCCAAATAACATATTATTCTTTTTATTATTAAATTATTTATTATTTATTTAGTTATTGTTTTAGCTAATTACACTTGAAAATGCCCGGTAAGACCGGGCGAAAGTGCTCGTGAGCTACTTGTTTTGGCGGTGTTATTTTGACAATAAAGTGGCGATTATTTCCTATTGGGACTTCTGAGGATTATTTAAAGCAGTTGCTAACCTGCATCTTTGGATGTACACCATTTGGTTTCAGTTTTGAAAAACCTGGTTTTCGTAGCACTACATAATATGGGTAGTCAAACAGACATCCGCGATTGGGGAACATACAGCAGCAGTCAAAACCACTGGCCAGATGGACACAGTCCAACAAGTTCTACACTTTACATATGCACATTGGTGTCCATTGTAGGACCCAAAAATTGATCCGTATGCAATATCATCCAGCTGCTACCGTTCCACCCAGAAGAAGCGACAGCCGTGGCTATGGCACAGCTAGACATATGCACCACCAGCATGTTTAAGGTTGATGACAAGTGTCCATGAAAGGCAGGACATATGAACAGAAATCCCCAGATTGTCGAGTCCATAGAAGTGCGTCCACATCCCAGTCCCGCACACATGAAGGATGTGTAATGGGTACCGTCGAGGGTTGCAGCCATGGGATCCTGGGTATGCAGAAATGGGGCTCGGTGTTGTTTGGCAGATAATCCGTTGTCCCACCCCGTGGGAGGGATGTGGGTATAGCACATGCCTTACTCCCCACTAATAATGCAAAGCATCCACCGGATAATGCTAAATGCAGGTGTGAAATGTGTACAGCCCTATACCAGTGTCCAGTAGGCAATTCCCATGGATGGACAAGCGTACGACCAAGATGGCACCCATAACTGCAAACCTGGTGGAATTACACAGCTGCAGTAAGGCATAACACAGGGAATACAGATAGGGACTACAGTAGACACTCCCCGTACAAAGTCAGACCGCTGTGCGAATACCGGCATACACAGCACTCAATCTGCCAGCAAGAAAATGGGGATCACTCGCTTCCATACTGCGGAACAAATGGGCGACCTGTGGAACACATACTAATGGCACACCAACAACGTCAACTAGGAAGGTCATAGGATGGTTAAACTATGGCGTTCCCATTTATAAAGAACATCCTTCAATGAATTAGTAGGATCTACATGTTTTGGTGGTGTTAGTTTTGACAATACAGTGGCGGATATTTCCCATTGGGACTTCCGAGGATTATTTAAACCAGTTGCTAACCTGCATCATTGGATTTACACCATTTGGGTTCATTTTAGAAACACCTGGTTTTCGTAGCACTACATAATATGTGTAGTCAAACAGACATCTGCGATTGGGGAACATACAGCAGCAGTCAAAACCACTGGCCAGATGGACACAGTCCAACAAGTTCTACACTTTGCATATGCACATTGGTGTCCATTGTAGGACCCCAAAAATTGATCCGTACGCAATATCTACCAGCTGCGCTCGATCGACCCAGAAGAAGTGACAGCCGTGACTACGGCACAGCTAGACATATGCACCACCAGTGTGTTTAAGGTTGATGACAAGTGTCCATGAAATGCAGGACATATGAACAGAAATCCCCAGATTGTCGAGTCCATAGAAGTGCGTCCACATCCCAGTCCCGCACACATGAAGGATGTGTAATGGGTACCGTCGAGGGTTGCAGCCATGGGATCCTGGGTATGCAGAAATGGGGCTCGGTGTTGTTTGGCAGATAATCCGTTGTCCCGCCCCGTGGGAGGGATGTGGGTATAGCACATGCCTTACTCCCCACTAATAATGCAAAGCATCCACCGGATAATGCTAAATGCAGGTGTGAAATGTGTACAGCCCTATACCAGTGTCCAGTAGGCAATTCCCATGGATGGACAGGCGTACGACCAATATGGCACCCATAACTGCAAACCTGGTGGAATTACACAGCTGCAGTAAGGCATAACACAGGAAATACAGATAGGGACTACAGTAGACACTCCCCATATAAAGTCAGACCGCCGTGCGAATACCAGCGTACACAGCACTCAATCTGCCAGCAAGAAAAATGAGGATCACTCGCTTCCATACTGCGGAACAAATGGGCGACCAGTGGAACACATACCAATGGCACACTAACAAATTCAACTAGGAAGGTCATAGGATGGTTAAACTATGGCGTTCCCACTTATAAAGAACATCCTTCAGTGAATTAATAGGATTAATGTCAATTGGCCATGGAATACACCTAATCAACATCAAAGAACCGCTGGCACCTTATGGCACACAATCCAAAACACACATAGGTAGATGAAACAGTCAATGTAGAAATTGTCCAGGACAGTGCCCAAATGGTATACAAAGGTTCCTTCATAGACAAGTAAGATCTTTCACCCGTAGGCTCCGTCAGACTTACACAGAACATAAAAGCATCCAGGCTTTAAATATCCCTCCTTACACTTTCATTGGTCAATTTCTCAGCAAACAATGAACAATTAACCACAGCATATAAAGCACAGATGCAATGTTAACTACACACACATATATTAACATCTCCAAAAACATCCTATGAAAACATGTATTATATGATATTGTACTATGCCTAATACTCATCAATCAAAGATCTAACAATATATATAGAAGATATGTATATCATATCAATGTAATACAGTGGTAAACAACTGAAAGAGTGGACTAATGTGTGTTAACTGTATATCTGTACCTAAACTACATTCCCGTTACTCGGGTTTAAGCCACCTGCTTCTCAAAAGAGGCTTAATCAGTGTTTCATCAGTCAGCCCTGGTGTGTGGTCAACTCTCCACCTAATAATCCATCTCAATCCGCATTCTAAAGCATAGTTGATGAGGTCCCCCCTCTGGTATTATAACCTAGCCTTTGTAAAACACTGAATGTAAACGTATGCCTTGTGATGTGCTCATAGCCGGCCGTAGGCATATGCCAATCCTGCGGCTGCCTAGGGCGCCGCACTAGTAGGGCCACCTGTCTAGTAGGTATGTCATGTAGGTACACCAGGATGGGGGCACCATGTGTTGTGGTGGTGGGCGCCATGGAGCCTTATAGCCTAGGGCAGTGGTCGATCTAAGGCCGCTGCCGTAGGAGGGGTAGTATGGTCTGCAGGTATGTGCTGAAGTGCACATGAAACAGCGGTCTACAAGGATTACCCATAGTAGCGACACCTGCACAGACGGCTATAGCGGGACACACACACAACCATGCATACAGCACAGATAGACATACACACACCATAAACAGGCAATTATACACAAGGTTTATGGCGTGTACGGGTACAGTGTCAGTACAGCAAGGATAGCTGTCTGCCACGATATCCAGCAGATGTCTCTAGGGCGTTCTGGAATACGGACGTTGCATGGACAATGAGTGGATATGCATCATACCACAGTTCTATGTGTCAGCCGTGCAAATATGCGATACATGGGACAGACAGCTGTCCATGCAAGAGCAGCGCTATGGGCACAACATAGGTATGTATATATACAACAAGAGAGATACAGACGGACACATGTGGCAAGGCCGTGAGTGTAACATACACAGCACCACCCCACCACACCACAGCAGGGTGCACGTGGAGAACACGCTACGGAGGTCGCCAAACACAGCAGGCACACAAGCAGTCCACGAGCTGCGTCTCACCATCCACAAACACAGGGATGGCGGCAGGATATAAGTGGTCTGCTGAAACTATAAAGCCATACCCTATGAACCCATGCGGATGGGAGCATAGACACACATACACATCTGGCAGGCATGGTGATTGACCACACCCCCACATACCCAACCGCACAACAGTATGACACAGGTATGGAATGCGCTACGTGGACCACTGAACACAGCACCGGCAGAGGCACACGTCCAGGTGGGTGACAACATCCGTAAAGGAATAGCCGCCGATAGCCAAGGTATGTGTTGCCAAGCATCCAAAATAACTACACTCTACTAGGGCAGCTGTGAACACACACACCCCACACACACACGGGGAAGGGCCAGGAGTCGAACCTATGCCTACCTATATGTACTCACTACAGCATGATGCATTTACAGAACGCACTACCGAGATTACTGAACACAGCGCTGTCAGAGGCATACTTCTAGGCGGGTGACATCATCCGTAAGGGAATAGCTGACAATAGCCAAGGTATGTGTTGCGAAGCATCTAAAAGCATGTTCATCTGCAGAGGCAGCTGGAAACACACCTCACACACACACGGGGAAAGGCCGGGAGTCGAACCTACGCCTACCTACATGAATTCACTACAGCATGATGCATTTACAGAACACGCTACCGAGCTTACTGAGCACAGTGCTGTCAGAGGCATACTTCTAGGTGGGTGACATCATCCGTAAGGGAATAGCTGACAATAGCTAAGGTATGTGTTGCGAAGCGTCTAAAAGCATGTTCATCTGCAGAGACAGCTGGAAACACACACACACCTCACACACACACGGGGAAGGGTGGGGAGTTGAACCTATGCCTACCTACATGAACTCACTACAGCATGATGCATTTACAGAACGCGCTACCGAGATTACTGAGCACAGTGCTGTTAGAGGCATACTTCTAGGCGGGTGACATCATCCGAAAGGGAATAGCTGACAATAGCCAAGGTATGTGTTGCGAAGCGTCTAAAAGCATGTTCATCTGCAGAGGCAGCTGGAAACACACCTCACACACACACGGGGAAATGCCGGGAGTCGAACCTACACCTACCTACATGAATTCACTACAGCATGATGCATTTACAGAACGCGCTACTGAGATTACTGAGCACAGCGCTGTCAGAGGCATACTTCTAGGCGGGTGACATCATCCGTAAGGGAATAGCTGACAATAGCCAAGGTATGTGTTGCGAAGCGTCTAAAAGCATGTTCATCTGCAGAGGCAGCTAGAAACACACACACACACACACACACACACACAGGGAAAGGCTGGGAGTCGAACCTACACCTACTTACATGAACACACTACAGCATGATGCATTTACAGAACGCGCTACCGAGATTACTGAACACAGCGCTGTCAGAGGCATACTTCTAGGCGGGTGACATCATCCATAAGGGAATAGCTGACAATAGCCAAGGTATGTATTGCAAAGCATCTAAAAGCATGTTCATCTGCAGAGGCAGCTGGAAACACACACACACACACACACAGGGAAGGGCCGGGAGTCAAACCTACGCCTACCTACATGAACACACTACAGCATGATGCATTTACAGAACGCACTACCGTGATTACTGAGCACAGCGCTGTCAGAGGCATACTTCTAGGTGGGTGACATCATCTGTAAGGGCATAGCTGACAATAGCCAAGGTATGTGTTGCGAAGCGTCTAAAAGCATGTTCATCTGCAGAGGCATCTGGAAACACACACACACACACCTCACACACACACACAGGAAAGGGCCGGGAGTCGAACCTACGCCTACCTACATGAACACACTACAGCATGATGCATTTACAGAACGCGCTACCGTGATTACTGAGCACAGCGCTGTCAGAGGCATACTTCTAGGTGGGTGACATCATCCATAAGGGAATAGCTGACAATAGCCAAGGTATGTGTTGTGAAGCGTCTAAAAGCATGCTCATCTGCAGAGGCAGCTGGAAACACACACACGGGGAAAGGCCGGGACTTGAACCTACGCCTACCTACATAAACTCACTACAGCATGATGCATTTACAGAACGCGCTACCGAGATTACTGAGCACAGCGCTGTCAGAGGCATACTTCTAGGCGGGTGACATCATCCGTAAGGGAATAGCTGACAATAGCCAAGGTATGTGTTGCGAAGTGTCTAAAAGCATGTTCATCTGCAGAGGCAGCTGGAAACACACACACACATGCACACAACTCACACACACACACAGGGAAGGGCCGGGAGTCGAACCTATGCCTACCTACATGAACACACTACAGCATGATGCATTTACAGAACGCGGTACCGAGATTACTGAGCACAGCGCTGTCAGAGGCATACTTCTAGGTGGGTGACATCATCCATAAGGGAATAGCTGACAATAGCCAAGGTATGTGTTGTGAAGTGTCTAAAAGCATGCTCATCTGTAGAGGCAGCTGGAAACACACACACACACACACACACACACACACAGGGAAAGGCCGGGACTCGAACCTACGCCTACCTACATGAACTCACCACAGCATGATGCATTTACAGAATGCGCTACCGAGATTACTGAGCACAGCGCTGTCAGAGGCATACTTCTAGGCGGGTGACATCATCCGTAAGGGAATAGCTGACAATAGCCAAGGTATGTGTTGCGAAGCGTCTAAAAGCATGTTCATCTGCAGAGGCAGCTGGAAACACACACACACAGGGAAGGGCCGGGAGTCGAACCTATGCCTACCTACATGAACACACTACAGCATGATGCATTTACAGAACGCGCTACCGAGATTACTGAGCACGGCACTGTCAGGAGGCATACCCCTAGGTGGGTGATATCATCTGCAGAGGCAAGGCAGCCGATAGGGAATGAAGACAGAGTGCACAGTCACACAGCATGTTACCATCCCAAGGTGGGCGTACAGTAACACGGTAGTGCTGCAGTCGGGAATACCAACTAACTACGGAGCAGTACATCACGACATGGATACGGGATGCACCACATACAGTATACCCTATGAGAGGGCATCCGGCGTGCACGATGTAGGCAGCCATTGTGGCATAACAACCACATATGACTCACCTGGATAGCCACCATGGCTATGCAGGATGTCATTGGCCATGGCTACACGCCTAGTAGCAGACATCGGTGCCGACTGTAGTGTGTATCCCCGAATGGTGTACTGGCCATGCCCTCACACCTAGCGGTTGTGAAGGGGAGACAGACATGCTCACGGAGTATCAACGCAGATGGGCGCGGTGTGCACTGTACTGTGTGTCCATCTACACAGCTGCTTACTGAGCATGCTCAGACACTTAGAATCTGCACAGTGCAGACATGCATACACATGTGGCGACATCATGGGAGGCAGAATGTGGACCGTCGTGTGTGTCCACCCACACAACAGCAACCGGCCATGCCCTCACACCTAGCGGTTGCGAAGGGGAGACAGGCATGCTCACGGGGTATCAACGCAGACGGGCGCGGTGTGCACTGGACTGTGTGTCCATCTACACAGCTGCTTACTGGGCATGCTCAGACACTTAGAATCTGCACAGTGCAGACATGCATACACATGGGGCGACATCATGGGAGGCAGAATGTGGACCGTCGTGTGTATCCACCCACACAACAGCAACCCGGCCATGCCACAGACGTGGCAGTTGCGAAGGGGAAACAGGCATGCACACGGGATATCAACGCAGACGGGCACGGTGTGCACTGTACTGTGTGTCCATCTGCACAGCTGCTTACTGGGCATTCTCAGACACTTAGAATCTGCACAGTGCAGACATGCATACACATGGGGCGAAATCATGGGAGGCAGAATGTGGACCATCATGTGTGTCCACCCACACAACAGCAACCCGGCCATGCCACAGACGTGGCGGTTGTGAAGGGGAAACAGGCATGCACACGGGGTATCAACGCAGACGGCACGGGTGTGCACTGTACTGTGTGTCCATCTACACAGCTGCTTACTGGGCATGCTCAGACACTTAGAATCTGCACAGTGCAGACATGCATACACATGGGGCGAAATCATGGGAGGCAGAATGTGGACCATCGTGTGTGTCCACCCACACAACAGCAACCCGGCCATGCCACAGACGTGGCGGTTGTGAAGGGGAAACAGGCATGCACACAGGGTATCAACGCAGACGGGCGCGGTGTGCACTGTACTGTGTGTCCATCATCACAGCTGCTTACTGGGCATGCTCAGACACTTAGAACCTGCACAGTGCAGACATGCATACACATGGGGCGAAATCATGGGAGGCAGAATGTGGACTGTCGTGTGTGTCCACCCACACAACAGCAACCCAGCCATGCTCACACACGTAGTATGTGTTACGCGCTGTCCGGCATGCAGACGGAGTGCACACACCGCAAGTCACGGCCAGGTAAACCCGTACACACGCACAGGGTGGACACACATGCAGTCACACGTACACACACAGATGACAGCACAGGCATCATGGGTGCAGGCTGAACATGTACACACTGCAGTGCACACTGTAGCTGCCATGCCAGCACCATGTCATCGGTGCAGCAGTATGCCTCACGGTCCAGCAACAGCATGTGACATATGTCCACAAGACTATGTGGCGGTGTACATCCGTCATGCAGATTACACATGTACTATCAATGATCCCACAGGTGTGATGTAGTCCACCCATACCGGTATACATGGACAGGCGTGCTCCACACATACCACGGGCCTGACACAGATATGACACATGACTGCAGCTGTACCACAGTGAAACAATGTCCGGATATGTCACATATGTGATTTCCTGGCTGTGTGCATGGACTGCACGCAGGACACATACGAAGCCTGTGATGTACCACATGCATAACACAGGCGTACGCGGTAATACACACATGAAGGGAAGGTGGACACATGTCTGTGGTATGCACCCCCTACAGGGTGTAGCGGTGTTCACTGGGACACATACCCTTGTACAGTTTGCCTGTGACAGCTGTGATACCATACCACAGTCCATGTTCCATGTATGTCCACACACATGTCACAACATAGCAATGCATACACACATGGCAACAGGGGATACATGTGACACGTGTACTGTGCACGGTTTAGCCGTGCATGAGCAGTGTCCGGTGTCCGTAACACAGTTGCAACCCCCTACCACATGCATACCCATCATGAGGGCCGTCATATGGTGGCATAGTAACAGCACGCATGGCAGTCTGTGTGTACACCATGTGTTTAAACACCTGTCCACATGCATGTGTGCAGGTGCTGGTCACAGGTGTGTCACACACCATCCTACCCTGCCATGTGCATACAGTCTGCTATGTTGCCTTTACATGACAGCGCTGCCATAATGCATACCCATCGGCCATGCGTCATCGACCATATGTCACATGGCCACTGTAACCCCTACCACCTCCCAAGTGCAAATATTGGCACAGCTGCCAGATACAGTGGTAGTACGCAGGATGCACTACATACCGCTGCACGCCTGCACTTATCCCATATAGCGGGTGTGGCATTCCTAGCACCAACATGTGTGCAGGAATTTGTGCCCATGTATGCCACAGATCGGGGGGACTATGTGCCACGTGCCACACATCACTGTACACCATGGTAGAGATCTGTACCTACCTCAGTGTGGGGTGCATGGATGTGGATGGTGCAGTACATACAACACGTCATCCCTCTGTGTAGACATGTGTGGTCACCACCATGTCAGTGTGTCAACATGTGTGTATGTCTGCTGCCTGTTGTGAGGGTGTATGCAGATATAGTGTTGTGACTGGACACTGACCACACAGGGTGACCATCCCGTACTGGTGCTGCATTGTACAGCCCTGTCAATGCCATACCTGTGAGCCTTACTGGCCACCTGTGCAAGACCACCCCTGTGACATGGCGTGGGTGCATTGTCTTGTGAGGGTGCTGACCACACAGACAGGTGTCCCCATCTGCACACAATGGTGTGTGTGCCATAGAGGTGTATGCACCGCGATTGTGGACACATTCCTGTACCAGTACAGCATCCGACTGCTGCACACCGTGCACCACAGCTGACAGGTGACACCTGCGGTCAGTAGCCAGCACACTGCGTACGACACCTGCAGAATGTCACCATACCTGTACTGTGTCATGCCATGTATGTGATGTCTCTGTCCACCGTAGCCTGTGGCACCGACCACAGTCATCAGGTGCAGTATATGTGTGGACATGTGCGTCATGTATGATGTAAGCAACGTTACACTGTATTTGGCTCCGTGCTCCATAGGTTTATGTGTATAACCTCTCTTCTTGCAATCCCGACTGTCTGTTCTCTATATCACAAAAGCTCTGCAACTGCTCCCATAGTATTCCTACATAGGTAAAGTACATGTATACTAAATGGAGTACTACACTGGCCTAGAACCCCCTTGTGTACCCACTTCCCTATAGGTGCCTTCTGACCCATTTACACAGCAAATGCATTCACGTTCTCTGGCATGTCGAAGGGTCAATTGCTAGCGACCTCTCCTGTTCAGATGGTGAATCTGGGCGTCCTGGGCACTGTTACAGGTGCCTCATGGACACGGACAAGCCGCACCTCCCCCACTGAACATAATACATGTGACAGATGCAACTATATAGCCAGACAGGGGGCTGTGCTCTCTCAAACCATGACTGGCAAGACCAAACGGGAGGGGAAGGACACCATGCACACCACAAACCCAGTGTCACATTTGACTATCGCAAATGCTAATCAAACACATGAACACACTAAGACATACCTGGAGGCACTGTTAAAACATGTCACGAACCTAACGAGTCCTCTGAAGCAGACACACAAGCAACTGCCTCCACAAGACATAGGACATGCAACACATAGTTCTCCACATCAGTGTGCTAAACAGTCAGAGCCCCAAAGGCAACACACACAATGCCAGACACACTTGTAATGGGTGACACCACTGTCAGACACACCGACTTCCCACCCACCAGACTGAACAAGGGAATGATCACAGTAGGCTGCCTGTCGGGCGCTGGAATCCGCCACATAACACACGCACTCAGGTCACTCCGCAGCATGTACAGGTATGACGCAGTCATTGCCCATGCTGGTGTCAACGACTGGAGACATACCACCTTGGGATACATTAAAGGAGACATAGAGGGCCACTCAGATTGTGTAGCCCAGGCCAGCATGTCCCTGACCCTGGGCAGTATCCCACCCTCATCAAGTATGATGCCACTATACTGGCTCCAAGTGGTCACCCTTGATAATGTGCCTGGTTACCGGTGTCAGTCTGAGGGGATCCAGATTCCTCATACCTGGGATGACATGCTTGGCACGCCACGTGCCTTCGCAAGGTATGGCTCGCACCTGTCGGCCCTGGTCTTCAAGGGTTTGGCTAAGGCACCTGCCACCCCCATAGTGCCCACTGCAGGCAAGGCTGGAATGATAAACCTACCACCCTACACTACAAACCTGGACAACAGACAGGGTAATACTGCTCAGTGCCAGTGGTCTACACCCAAGCTGCACACCCTCAAATGCCCTCCTCAGTATGGAGGACATCGATGTCAGTGCTGTGACTGAAACATTGATCAGGGCTGCTGAGAGCACCCCAGCACTATCAGGTCATACCCCATATCACGCGTTCAGGACCATAACCCGGACCTAACACAGAAGGAGGGGGAGTCTCCATTTCCATGAAGGATACACACACCTCCAGGTTGGCAGAAATGCATGTAGCAGCGGGGAATATCCAGGTGCAATTAACCATGGGTAGGACTGCCCTACAGTTTGTTGCATGCTACAGACCACCCTCCCAAACCCAGGATACCTGCACAGCCTTCCTGAAGACACTGGTGAGTATGAATGCTCTCACAACACCGTCATATTGGGTGACATCAACCACCCATACATAGACCGGGAACATTACCCAGGAAACAACACCCTACACCAAAGGTTCCAGGTGTTCATACACCTGAATGCTGTGGAACAACTATGCACCATACCCACAAGGGGGGGAACTATACTAGTTCTGATCATCACACATGGGGACGACATGCTCCACACAGGATGTACACCCCTCAATGGTGAGGTCAGACCATATAGTGAACTCACTGGAGATCCGCATCCTGCACCCAACACCGGCATGGGAGACCACAGTGAGGACCTCTCCACAGCGAACCACACACATCATACGACTGGTGTGGTACCCTACAAGGCCTCCATGCCAGTGGTAAACACAGGCCACACTGATGAAACCCTTACAAATGCCTTCTATGAGCACCCCCAGGAATGTCTGCACCAAGCGATCCTGATAACATCAGGACCTTGTCCACCAAAGGCAGGCACATGGTCTGGTGGACCCAGCCATTGACAAACCGTACAACAAGAGTTGAAAGCTAATACATGACAGAGCAATATCAGTACCAGGGAAGGCATCACTGATTAATACCGGCGTTAACATACGATCACTCATACAATCATCCAAGGCCGCCTGTGGGACTGGTACTGCAAAGGACACATAAGACAACCATAAGGCCTTCCTTAGCTATGGTAGGAACATGGGTGGAAGCACACAGTTATGCCCGGAATTACTCCATAATGGTACAATGATCACTGAACCCACAGACTTTACCAACAAACCAGCGGACATGTTCCATGCATACATCTACCCCCCCCAAGAGGGGACGTATCCATCCCACCAGAGTCTAGCCTCCCAAACATCCCGTATGCCCAGGAGAGAGCTGATATCTGTTAAGCAGTGAACACAGCATCAATGGGACCAGATGGTGTCCCCGGCTGTGTGCTACACAACCTCAATGAGGCCCTCACCCCACACATAAGGCTGCTGTTTCATCTCAGCCTTACTACAGGCTACGTCCCCAATGGATGGCATACGGCAACTGTGGTCCCACTACACCAGGGTAGTGCTCTTATGGACTCTATACATCCCTGCCCTATCAGCTTGACAAGCCTTGTCTGCAAAGCTGTGGGGAGGTCCATACTGGAGCCCATAAATAAAGACATTGGTGTACAGCAAATACCGGAACATACCCACATCGGCTTAGTCAAGGGCAGATCCTGCCTGCCAAACCTGGTCGACCTGTTTGGAGGAGTCACTAAGGCCATTGATGGGGGTACGTCGGTTTGCACAGACTAACATGACCTGGCGGGAGCGTTCAAACCACACTCCACGTGGGCATCATAGAAAGGCTCACCAGCGTAGATGTAGAGACATATGTCGCACAATGGTTTGCCAACTGGATGGAGGTCAAACCCCACAGGGTTTGTGTTCCTGGTGCCATGTCAGACTCCAAGCTGGTCCCGAGTGGTGGCCCACAGGGCTCAGTCCTGGGCCCCTCCTGTTCGGCATTCAACTTTCCAATGTGCATGCAAACATAGGGGGATTGTGGCAGACAAGGTATGCAGATGACTGCACACCGGCCACCATACTCAACACCCCATCAGACAAGGACATCCACCTGGGGTCTCATAGAAATGGATAACTGGTGCCAGAGCCATGGCCTGATGCTACATGCCAGGGAAGGTATAGACCTACCCTTTGGGAAAGACATGTTCACCCCGAATTACCATATAGGTGGTAATCCATTAAACATGGTGGACGTGATCAGGGACATGGGTACCAAACCTGTCGGTAACCTCTCTCGACACTCACATTGCCAATGTGGTTGGGAAGACATTCCACTGTGCCCACCTGGTCATGAAGGGATTCACATCCACATCAGGGGAGGTCATTGTACCCCTGTACTCTTCACACATCAGACCAATGATTGGGTACAACGCCACATTTGGAATGTACCTAACCTGACACCTGCAGCACTCAGAAGGACCTCAAACATTCCACAACACAGGGATAAAGGTGTAGAAACATATGTCACATGCTGCCCGACTGAGGGGACTCCGGCTGTATACCTTCTCATACCGTCTGCTCTGAGGTGATCTGTGCCTGACATACACGGCCATGTCCGACCTGGGTGACATGGACATGTTCCACCTCCTAGGCTCCAAACAAACACGGGCACAGAAGCAACTAACAGAAACCTCAACACGGACATAAATAGGATGTGCTGGAGGGACAGGGTCATCGCCCAGAGACCCCCTACAACATGGACAAGATTTCCAGCCCATGTGAAGCAGAGCCCCTCACTGACTCTGTCCAAGAGTAATCCTGACATGTGGATGTGTGATCGTAGGTATGTGCCAGGCATCATCTCTGTGTCACTGCTGGACAGAGGGACAGTGGACCGATGGATGTAGTATCCTCATCCTCAGGGATGGTGAAAGCCACACACACTCTGACTAGGCTTACACATGCCGTAGGGCACATAGCCTGGTATGTACCTATGCACCTATGTACCTATGTAGGAGTCCTTGCAGGTTGCGGGTACCTGTGGTATGCTGATATTGCCAGATGTGCCTGTGGGTAACCCACAGCTACACGTGGGGGACTGATAACAGTTCTCCCAGTAGGCACATGCAAGTACACCATATTAGGCATACAGGTTAACAGAACCAACATGGTGCTACACATGTAACCTTCACGCATACAGTGTACACAGCTCAATGTATGCTGCACCTGCACTACATGGTATGTCTGCTGCATGATGTCAGTACACAACCCACGTCACATACGCACCTGTCACCTGTCATACACAACCACTGCAACATACACATCACGCACTATGCAGACACAGGTATCACATACACCTCTCACTATCTTGTCCACCCTGTGCATCAGAATATATTTGCATAACCGTGCACCGATGGTGTGGATGACAGTGCTGCGGCAGAGGCTTCATCATATGCACAGGGTGATATGTGTGCCAGGGGCATAGGCTGTACCAATGGATGACATCATGTGTGTGTGTAAGGGCTGGTGCATTTACTGGGCATGACTGTGCAGAATGCATGTGGATGTGGTGGAGCCCTACAGTTGTGTCTGCTGTGTGTGGGTATGTGTGTACACAGTTCAGCCATCTGTGATGCCTACACGGGGTATACTTGGCAGCCCCAGACTGTACAGTGCAGGTTGTATGGCTCACTGTGTCCGCCTGCGGCCACGTGACCCGTGCCTGCCTGGGGTCGCATGGGCACTACCGGGTGGAGGTATGGAGTGGCGACTCTCCAATGACACATGTCCGCTGGAACCGTGTCCACGGTGGGACCGGCCAGGGCCATGTCCATGTGGCCTGCTGTGTCCTGGTGTGGTTGGTGTAGCACCAGCTGCACTGCTGCTGCTACCGGCACTGTGTGAGTGGGCATGAGAGGTGGCACGCACACGTCGACCTGCACTAGATGGTGTTGCTGGCCTACGGCCACGTGTCCTATGCCTCACCCCTACCAGGTGTTCCAGCACAGACAGCTCATGCTCGCGGATTGACATGCCTCGGTCGAGGATTCCAACCATCTCACCTAATCGCCTATCCAGAACATCAGCAAGCTGCTGTTGAGCATTCGCCAATGACTGGATGTTCTCATTTAGGGAATGGATTGCGGCCCTCTGCAGCCTCTGCCCTTCTTGGTTCTGCCATTCAGCACATGCCTGTGCCGCCATTACAGTCTGGAACATGCGTCTGGTGATACCAGCTGCTGCACCCTGTACGGCAGGTGCATGTCTACCAGAGCTCCTCCTACGAGCAGCACCAGCCACATGCCTGTGTGGCACATCACCAGTCATTACACTGGCAACATGGTGTGTACCTGCACCTTCTGTAGCCACCACACATTCCTGCTCAATGCCAACAGATGCTGAATGTCCTTCCTCTATGGGCAACGGTGATGTGGTATGTGTCGGCATCTGAACCATGTGCGGAGATGAAGGGGACATAGGTGGGATGTTAATCAATGGCACAGCTTCTGCCCGTGACAACCCTGCCTGTGCCTCATGCATATGGTCATCACCGCTAGTATCTGTGGGGACACTTGCATCAGATGGACCGCAGGAGGGGAACGCACCTACACCACCTGTGAATACAAAGACATACTGTAAGATACATTACACACACGCAGACACACATGCAGACACACACACACACGCAGACACACACACAGACACACACACACACTGACACACACACGCAGACACACACACACATGCAGACACATCATGCATGTGATATTGCAGATGGCATGCAGCATTCCCACACCACAGCTCAGTGAATGCAGGCCAGACATTAATAGTGGTAGTATGCATACTGCCCTGGGGTGCACACTACATCAAGCAGGTGTCATTTCAGTAGGCATGCAGTACACACATTCATGGTAGTTTGCATTCATCACCGTGATACACCGTGTGGCCACAGGCAGGTTAACAGTACACATGGCTGGCATCACTTTGTCATGTACTCCGCCAACATGTGCGATAACATGTGGACATTTGACAATGGTGTCCCACCACATGCACCACATCAAACTGGACGTCACAGTGCAGTGTTATGTGTACAGGCTACAGATAGAATGCATGTGTAACAAAGATGTCTGTGCAGGTGTGGTTGGTGTGAGCTGTGTACATAGCTATACAGTGGGGAGTACAGGCACTGTGCCACTGCATGGCAGCAAGACACAGGTATGTTTCTGTGCGATGCGTAACATGGACGCATTGCATTGCCATGTCTGCAACACAGTCATGCTGTTCCACAGCACGTATATGGTAGATATTGGTGGCACCTCCAGTGGCTGCAGACAGGCATTGCGGTTGTCTGGTGTATCACATCAGATGTACAGGTGGTCCACTACAGCTATGATCGCACTATGTGTGGACAAAGTGCAACGGTGACTACCCACTCCAGATGTACTGTGTGGCAACATGCCTGTGGGTATCACCCATGGCCATGTTTGACTGGGTCATGGACAATTGTGTGTGATAGGCATCATGTACACATCCCTGTGGTGGCCCATGTGACATACACCCATACTAGTCTGAGGTGTCACAATCCCGAAGGCTATGCAGACATTGTGGATGTCTGCTATGTCGTGCGTAGGTCATGTCATGGTGTGACAATGTTGCAGACAGAACACCACGTACATGGGACATGTCATGCGCCATGTCACAACGTGTGCACACAATGCAGGGGCATAGGTCACATTGGTAACACCTGTGTGCTGGCCAGATCACAGCTCACTATGTGGTACTGTGTGCATACCGCAAATGGCATTCCGATGCATACTACATATGCAGCCATTGTAGAACACCTCCACCATTGTATGCATAGCTGACTGCACATATCACACCGATGGGTTATGTGGTGTCATGCCGGTGTATACTAATGGTTGTATCTACTGTACATGGGTGGCGTGTGTGTCGGGTGGTGCAACCTGTATACCGTGACTGGAGCAGACCCAGGTGTGCATGTCATACCTGGCCACATGGGGAATATCTATACACTGTAACATGCCTATTACTAGCAACAGTCTCACCTGCGACAGAACCATGGCTGTGCGACATGCCAGAGGTACCTGTATAGGGGCGACACAACAGTATACACATTATCCATTACTGTAGCCACAGTAAGCACTGTGCATGTCACATCATGTACCTGTGTGGTAGCATGTGTTATGCACATGTCTGCAAACAAAACGTAGCATACTGTAGTATGCAGCTTGTGTGGCCATATACCTGGCATGTGTTGGTACCTTATGTGGTGTACTGTGACACCCACACCTACGTCAGTTATCATACACACATGCAAGACTGACTTACCAGGCAGCTCCAGGCTCGTTGGTTGGGAGACACCCACCTCCACGATGGCAGTGAGTGTTTCTGCATGATGTTCCCTGGGTGTCCCCAGACTGGCTAGGAGCTCCTCCGTGTGTGTGAGTGGGTGCTGGCTTGGTGGCCCACCACCTGTCCCACCTTGTTCTCTGGCGATTGCGGTGGCATGCTGTTTCGCGTGTCGTATTAGGTCTGTGCAGTGTCGGCGGATCTGCTGGTAGGTGCGGTTGTTGCCACCCACGTTGTTCACCCTCCTCTGCATATCCTGCCACACGTCATCCCGCTGCTGTGCTTGCTGTGGCACATGGCTGAATAGTAGCTCGTAGTTGTCGTGGAGCAACAGTATAATCACGTCATCCTCCTGGCGGCTGAAGGCTGGCAGCCGGGAACGTGGCATTATCTGTAAGACATAATGATGGTGACAGGTCACATTTACACTGATGTACTGGCATACTGCTGGACATACATTGCTATGACATGTACGACATCTGCACAGTAATCTCTGCGATGCATCATGGCAGTGACACAGCTGACGTGCTGCCGTCACATCATTATGCAGTGGGTATCATATCATATCTGTGTGTCAACTCATCACACTGTACACACACCATGTTGATGGTAACCTGCTGTGGACATGTGTACCTGCCTGCACCTGTGTTCATACCAGTTGGCACGTGTCCCAATGTGCACACAGTTCTACTGTTCACCTGGATGCTGTTTATATGTCACTAGGCATCACGTACGCAGCCATTATGAACATCAGCGGTGGCACTGCACACATACACATGGACACCTGTACCTGCATGTGTTGTGCCATGTACATCTACACAGCACTGTACGGGTGTTGGACAACCTGCCACGGCTCACCTGTATTGCACATGTGATACACATGGGACATTGTGTAACCATGTGACATTAGCAGGGAAGGTCATGCATAGCATGTGCGCGCGCACGTTGTACACACCAACACACAACACCTGTGACACCACAGGGTGCATCAGTGCCACATTACTGCTGTGGATGGTTGATAGTGCAAGTGCCATTTGTCCATCGCACCATGTATGACTGTGATAGCATGTGCAGCCTTGCTGGGCAGGGCTGCATGGTATGGCAGGGTATGTCACATACATGGCACAGGGATGTGTCCCACCTGGGGGGTACTGATATTGGCAGGGTGGCTGTCCATTCCATATGTCATTGCTATGTGTATATGGACATTACACATGTCTATCATCATGGTGTGGACAATGGCCTTCTGCAAGGTAGGCAGCACGCTGCTTGGTAGGGGTGTGTATGGTGCATGCAGGTATCGCACATCCATGCATACACATTACCCCTGACAGGTGCTATGTGCTGCAATATTGTTCAACACAGTGCTGTATGTGCCCACACACTGCTATCCCATGCACATGGATGGTTGCCTGGCCTGACATGGGTACCACATATGTCTACATCCAGTGCCTGCTGCCACCCCATGTCAGCTGGTGCACCACACAGCGCCATCCCTCCCACAGGGAGCGTGGTGTTGGGCACAGCATAGGTATCCATGTATGGGGACAGAGATGTTCACATAGCAGGGGCACTGATGGTATCATCCATCGGACCATACACGTATGATGCACACCTCACACACACAGCCCATTCAGTATGTTGTTCGCAACACTGACACAGCTATACTGCTAGGCCAGGGACATTCCCAGACGCATACACAGATGCGTGAACATCTGTCTGTGGCATGGGCTACAATAATGGTGGGGTTCAACACATAACGTGTTTGAGTGTGGCTGGCGCAGACATTCTGTGCACATGTCTACACAGTAAGCCTGTTCTACAGTAGCCAGCGGTGATGTGCTGTGCACATGTCAATGCTGCACATTGTGTTGGTGTCTGTCTGTCCACAGGCCAGTGGTGGGACACACAGGGGTATTAGTGAACATATATGCATGCCACCCTGTACTGCTGTACTGCTAGATTCTCGGGTGCTAATGTGTCATGGTTATGCACACCTTACCCGAACAGGTGGTAGTGGGTTGCCACCCGTACCCATCTCCTCTTGTGGGTTGCTATGATCCAACACCCTCTTTGTATTGTATGTTCAGGCTATGCACCTGTGTGGGGAATGTGGGCATGCAATGCACTACTGCGTACCTTTGCACCCATTGCAGAACATGTCACACAGGTACACTGGCAGCCATACACTTCACAGCTTGATGACGGTACAACACGTGTTGTACACACGTAACACATATCCTGTGGGACATGGTCATATGTACAGGCATGTCCAACAGTCACGTACCACTGCTACCCCTACATGACGGATATGCAGTACATGTGGCGGTACAGCAACTGTCACATGTAGTCGTGCAATGCCCCCCTACCTACATGGCGTGATACTGCCTGTGGGGAATATGCGTCTGCATCCATGCTATGGCCATAGCTGACAGTTGTACATCGATATGTGCAACATACCTCATTTGGTGTTCTCATGGGTGCATGTTCAACATGGCTCCGCATTGTTTGTGTCTGTCACAAAGTCATTGTTGTACATGGTTTACATGCCAGCCATGGCTTATTGTGTGTGATTCCATGTACTTCATTGGGATACCAGCATTATACATTATAACAGCGTATTCCAGCCATCACATAGCCTTCCTAGATGACACTGTTAACCAGCCAGTAGGAGGTGTTCCGCCATCTGCACATAGGTCACACAGTATGAGGGTGGCTGACACCCATTCTGGGGACAGGGTTCTGACAGCTGTGGATGGGTGTGATGCTGTCGGCAACCATGACTGCGCCTGATGTTCACATCTGGATGGGTAACATTCACAACACACACCTACCTTCACATAGTAACACATCATCCACAACAATGGACATTCCTGCCAGAACAATGTGTGCAGTATGTCTGTATGACCACTGCAGGCACCACTGGTGGCCCCCAGCATGGCAGCCAACAGCACCAGTGTATATCCCGTGGAACCATGGGTTACACCATTCACAACACACCTATCTCAGATGACCCTGCTGTGGATCACAGTGCAGTTCCACATATCATGTTACACTAGGCATCATGCACTGATATGTTGCGGACGTGTGAACGGCTGTGCAACTCAACATATTATTGTGACCGCCCTGTGATGGCATTATACAGGCTGCGTGTACTGGGACATGTGATGGCTCACCGGTATATTCACCCTCTGGGTGTGTGTCTAGCCAAGTGTACAGTAGGCGGTGGTCTGAACACAGGGACACTGTACATTGACCTACTCTGTCACTGCAACTGTTGACTATGCTCATACTGTACTTATACAGGCATGTGGTATCTGACCACTATGACAGTCCTGGTCGACCACACTGCTGTGGCACACATGACCTGCGGTCATCTGCCTGGGGTGTGGAGCACATATGTACATCTTCACATGCTATACTGCCTCTGTGGCGGTGTCACATGACTGTCTCCAGCAGGGCTGTAACAGGCAGGCACGGCATGGGGTCATGTGGGACAATGCTTGCACCTTCCACTGTGCTGCACACAAGCAAGGCACACACACTAGTGCACCACTCACATTTATCTGCAGTGCCTGGGACCTGCCTCCATGCTCTGCACAGCACACCTGCAAGTACAGATTGTACACGGATCATACATCCCAGGCACATACCTGGACTGCAACACACACAGGTGAGGGGATCCCACATCACACAGTGTTTTGCACACATACTGGATATTTGCCGAACACAATGCATCGTAGGTGCTCCATGTTCAGATATCCATGTTTGTGACTGCTAGACACATTGTAACATGCAACAGAGCTTACACTGTACACCACAGGTTACATGCTGTCTGTGTTGTCATACTGTACATTGGGCCTCAGACAGCTGATACTGCCATGTGCTGACAGCAACCCACACTTCCCTAGAATGGACACCCATGTACCCACACATGCTTGTGGCATGCACTCCACCTAGCTGGGTGACACATTACACAACACATACCATACCTACACTACCCTCAGCATGCACGATACCTCCATGTGTCTGGTGTGTTAAAACTGGGGTTATCCCCCCTTTGGTAGATGAACATATATGCTTCACGGCCCTGCTAGCCACACCCTGGACACACACCCATCGCAGCATACATGGAACATGTGTTCTACAGCCAGTACTACTGATGTCTGCTGACAGGGGTTGTTAATGGCATGGCACCCCGGCAGATGGACAGTGTACATAACTATGCTGACACATACCACAGTGCACTTCCGTAGCATCTACGCAATGGTAGGGACCATGCTATTCCACACAGAGACATGGCTGTACTGGCCTTTTCACAGACGCCACGGTGGTGGTCATGTTCCATGCACATCTGCTGTATGGGCACATGTGCAGGCTGTTGCACGGTGGTGTATATTCACATGTGTGGGGTGCATCACTTGACAGCCATGGTGGGTCCTCTTGGTCCATCACATGCTCCAAGGCTAGCTACCTACACATGACTGCCGCACATTGCAGTGTGGGTCCTCAGGCAGTGTAGTGGTATGTCTATGTTGTTTGGCTACATCCACATTCGATGTCACGTACAACAGTCACCCAGGCATTGCAGACTGAGATAATGTTGGCAACATGCCAGGCAATGGTGTACTTACCAACAATACACACTCTCACTCACTACAGGGTTGCAATCCGTACATGGACATCGTAGTGTCCCTGTGGACACATACATGGTACTGCCATGCACATGTTATGTCCTAAGACACTGTCCCAATGTCACCTTCCGATCTCCCTAGCTGTTATGTCCCGCCAACCTGTTTGGTATGTGTCTCCACGCCAGCCCACTGAATTCACTGCTAGCCTGTTGTCGGACATTGTGTACCTTGACCGTCACACTGCTGCATCTATCGCACTACACATGGGTGGCACTGCATTGCACGTGTGGGACTGCATTCACACCCATGACTGGACCATTCTGTATGGCACTGGGGCACATCCTCACAAACGTGCTTCACGCACTCATTGATGACCTCCATGCCTTTACTGGCACCCTTGTTGGGCTTCTGTGTGCCACAGCATGCCACATACACATGCTGGCCACCTGTCATACCATTGCATGGGTGGTTGGTGTGGTACAGAGGGCAACAGATCCGACATTGTCCTCACATTGCCCTTCAGCACCATTCCACGTTCTGGTATTGGCAACGTACACATCCACCTGCACATCATACCCTGTGTCTCAGGATGTTAGGCTATATGACTCCTGGACAGGACACACAGTGGTGCAAGCATATCATGCTACCTACTACATGTCAGGTACATATGGCATTACACAGTCCTCAGTCATGGGGCCCCTCATGTTCACTATTTGCTTACATACACAACATGCTGTCACAGAGTACTGTCCATGCCTAGATATCCCACATCTACATACCTGGCACCATTATAGCTCCACCAGCTCATACTGATAACAACCGTACGGGTGTCGGTGTGGCAGATACATCATGTGGGTGTCATGGCATCAGGATGCATGACACATGGTGCATGCACATCACCTTTGCATAGCAACATTCATCCACTGAGTATCACATGGATACTGTCCCCGTACATTCATATCAAATTGTACATGGTTGCTGTACACACAAATGCCCCACATGATGCTGTGGTTACCGTATTCCACTGTGGCATGGGTACACATCTGCAGGGCCACACCTATCTGCACTGTGTGTGATGCTGGTAGATAGGTAGCCATTGTACCTGTGGCATACACACATCTACACACGGGCAAGGTTACAATACCACATTCGTGGTGTACCTTCCACAACGGCTACAACTTTACATGGCACAGCATTGTCATGCCATGATGTGTGCCAGGCTCAGACAGTTTACATATGCGGCTGACAGACGGAAAACACATCTGTACACATCTGCATACCACATACACAGGGGTGTCTTCTGCTCTGACATGGACCATGTCCTCCGCATTACTGATGCATGTAGTACTCTTACATGGCAATTGCAGTGGGCAGTGTGAACGGACCACTCATGGATATGTGCACACATGACACATTGCATGGGCTGGGCTTCTGTGTTACTTCCGCAGACACAACACACACCATGCTGTGGAACATAGGTCCTGTGCACATCCCACAGGGACACACAGTGGCACTGTTCATGTGATAGCTCCCTTGCTGTTTGAGTGACACGTAGTCATGGTACCACCACAGCAGCAGTACTGTGTAGACATGCAGTTGACACCCACCTCTGCTGTTCACTGGACACTAGCATGGGGAGGTGACACTACTGTGTACACTGCACATGTGTTTACACATGGACCTGCTGGACTTCATTGTTGCCCACATTGCACCTGCTACAGATCGTTTGGCCATGGTTACTTGGTGTTCCTTCCATTTCAGATGGCTATTATGCTACTACTCTGTCCCATATGTACAGGCCATACGTATCCTGTTATTGTACATACCAATAGGCAATAACTCCATTATGCATGTTATGCCTGTGAAACTGTGTATGATGTCTGTCATATCCACCATGACAGCTTTACATTGCACATAGTTGACATAGTATCCCCTACTGCAAGGCATACGTGCACGTCGGGTGCACATTACGTATGACATCGACGGTATATGCCCATACACATGTGTGCTGTGACAGTATACATACATGTCCTATCCCCTGCTATGGCACTTCCTTGTTGGACATCCACTGCCAGCATCGGCATGTGGTGTGGCATTGTTCTCTGTTATGCCCCCCTGTGGCAGCCCTTGTGTTATCCCGGCTGTGTACATGATGTCCCACTACTGTGCACACGGTGTCCACAGTCGTTGGTATGCTCAGCAGGATAGCACTACATAACCACCTTTCACCACTCTCTGCATTATGGACAAGTATCATTACTTACAAACACCATTCACATACAGCTTTGTCATACACATCATGCGTTACACACCCGTACATATCGTGGGTTCTACATACCTTGTCTGTGTTTCCTTCCGTGTTTCGTTGCGTGTATCGCTATTCCGATTTCTTACTCTATCCGTTTTGGAGTACTAGTTCGGTATGAGCATACGGTTTGAATATCCTGGGAGTCATCCTTATATCCGTCGATACCTGCAACATGTGGGTTCATCACACCAATAGCTGTTCCTCAGTGTGTACTTGTGCGCATATCACCTGTGCATCTACTCCATTCGTACATTACGCGTCGTAACTAGGGTATGGTTGCATTCCTCACCTGGGCATTGGCTATTTGCCCTACCTTTGTGGAGATGGTCTGTATTGTGTTATGTTATGTGTAACTGCAGCCGCTATGTGTGGCGACAGGTACATTTCGCAGTGGTGTTAGCCGTGGATTGTGTGTGTTGGGTATGGTATTATGTTCGACATGTGGGTGTCCCTGTCCTGACGGCATCTGTTGATGGTGTTTTGCATTCGGATGTGTAACATAGCTGTTGTATTCCTTTAAACAACGGATGCAAGTATGCATCCGCTGTTGATAGTGTTTCCCACGCGAGATGTTGCAGTTATGCAGCTGTCATTGACTGCCTGTATGTTTGTGCTGCTATTACGGCTTGTATCCCTTTGATATGTGCGATGGGGAATATTGGAGGTTGTAGGTGACGGATACGGGTTGTGGGCCTTGCATCTCTACATACACGGTATGCTTGTCTGTGTGCTCCATCCCTGCCTGGGGAGTTGACAGTTACTTGTCTGTTGTTCTGGGAGTGTAGGTTGTGTTGTTGTCATGTGGTGTTGGTATCGCCTGCGTGTGTGCTTCCTGCATGTATTCCTCCGTCACATCAGTGGTATATCTGCGGTTGTTTGTACGTGACGACTATCCCTTGTCATTCTGTCCAGGATATTTACAGTCATTGTGGTCTTGCACTTGGGATGGCCTGTTTGCCAGTGGTTGCCACCTATTCAGGTGGCGATTGCTTGTTTGACACTTGTAGAACACACAGTGGTGTTTACGGGCCGATACGTGGCCACGATCAGTACCGGGGTAGCACATGCGTATTTCTGCTGTACATACCTATTGCTGTGTAACTTTGCCGACGTATCATTTTGCAATTAGCATATCGGTGTCATACATACGGTCATGATTAGTACATACGTCCTTTCCATTTCATGTGGGGTATATTCCTGTGGTACATTCTGGGACATTTTCACTTTGCATCGTTATACGTCGCCACACGCCTAGCCAGGGTGGGGCTCTCAGTACTACTTTGGGACTACTGGTGTACATACGCCTGGGGTTACTGTACTGTATGCCTACACATGTTATTCCACTCCGCCTTTCACATGGCACCAACATACACATTTTACAGTGGCACACACATTACACTCGCACAGTGAAACACACGGCACCCTCACAGCACACATACATGTACTGCGGCAGTCACAGGGACGGTTGCACACAGTACCTGCGTGAGCCGCATCACCGGTGGCAGTGTCTACCTCCCCCCTCATATCATCATAGTATTACCCGCGCATGTACTGTTACTGTACTGTGGCCTGGCGATCATTCCGACTCGCGGTTATGCATTTCGGTATGTTGACCTTTCCATGGGTGGCGGTTTCCTCTTCTGTTAAACCTCCCAGATGCACAGGTTGTCTTTCACTATGTTTACCATGTACAGATATCGCGTGTTACTTCTCTGTCACCTTACATCCCTCTGATTCCCTGTCTTACCTGTTGTACTTATATGTATATGTGTACATATATTTCTATGTATGCTATCATATCTATCTACATATCTGTATATGCACATATCTACATGTCTATATGTATACACCTTGCGGCGAACGTGGCAGCATACAGCAACGCCGTCTGCTGTAGGACCCGCGTACGGTTCAGGTGTTGGCGTTCCATGCTCCGCTGGCTGTTGGGTGTGCAGTGTTTGGGTGCTGCCTATGTTGGAGTCACACATGGGGCCACCCATACGGTACACTTTATGGGTGGCCATGTTTGTGTGCCATCCATTTCACTGTGGTGCAGGTAGGGAGGTGTCAGTCCATGGGGCCTATGCTGTCAGAGTATGTGCTATACGTTCCCTCTTTGCCAGGGCATAGGCATATTGGGTATGCCTCCATCTGCCTACTGGGGCTGGCACAGTGTGTTCATGGTCCTGAACCCTCTGTGCCTGGACTGGCCTTGGCAGTTGTGGTGGGCTTTGTGGCCCTTCACCATTATGTCCCTGCAGCAGCTGCTTCCGCAGGATCATATTATGTAGCATGGCACATACTATGAATATGTGGGCACATGTGCCTGGAGAGTACTGCAGGGCTCCACCGGATGTATCCAAGCACCGGAACCGTGATTTCAGCATCCCAAACACACGCTCTATGATTATTCTGGTTTGTGCGTGTGCCTCATTATGGCGTTCTTGCATGTGTGTGTGTGTGCATTTCTGATGGGAGCCATCATCCACGGCTCCAGTGCATAGCCAGCATCCCCCACAAGGTGGCCTTGTGGGATGTCCCCCCTGGCGAATACCTGGTACAGCTGTGAGGCATGCCAGATATGGGAGTCGTGGTAGCTTCCAGGGCTGCCAGCACACACATCCATGATAATGCCCTGTGCATTGCACACGACCTGGCAATTGATGGAGGGGAATCCCTTGCGGTTTATGTAGCATCTACCCTGCTCCCCAGGTGGTGACTTGATTTGTATGTGCGTACAGTCTATCGCACCCAGTACCTCCGGGTATTGTGCCACACGGTGGAAGTGGCACATATTGCTAGCCAACTCCTCCTGAGATCTGGGGAAGTATATATGCTCATTGGCATGTGGTAACATGGCATCCAGAAACTGGTGTAGTACCCTGGATGCTGATGCCTGTGAGATGCCCATTATATCCCCAGTTGGCCTTTGAAAGGTACCTGTGGCCAGTATTCGCAGGCTTACACATACCTTTGTATCCGCTGGGATGGGCTCCCCTCTGTTGTTTCTTGTTCTCAGGCATGGCCGGCACAGCTCCACTATTTGCTGTAAAGTGTCCCTATCCACCCTATAACGCTCTACTATCTCCAGGTCTTGTAGCCCCTGGTAGGTTACCCTTGGTCTGAACACTCTCCTTTTCCTCTGAGGCCTACGGTAGTTGTCGGCACCCTCCTCCACAACTCCGTCTGTCTCTAACACATGCTGATGGATCACGGCCACAGCGGCACCCAACATGTACATTTTAAAAGTTCCCCATGTGTTTACACCTATGGTGCGGCGTTTGGGAATACACGGCTGTGTGTTGTGTGCATTCACACTTTATACTGTTGTGCTGTACATCCGGTGATGTCATAGGGTGTGTCTGTGTGGCCATATCTGGGGATTATCTTCCGTGTTTTACCGTTGGCACTGCAACGCTGTTGCCTTTGGTGTTGCATTACTCTTGCCTGCAATGGATTAGCTTTTGACCTTACCTTACTGTTTCTGCACATTGCACCTACTATTTCCTGGCATGCATCCTGCAGAGCCCTGTCATGTGTAGTTTCTGGGACATGGCATATTGTGCATTTTGTGTGCCACCGCCATTATGCTGCCTGTCTACTTGGCTCTGCTGTGTCAGGTCTTCACTCTTTGCAATCTGCTACCTCCCCTACTTTCTTTGCATTCATATGCCTTCCCTATCCTGTTTTGCAGGTTTCTGCATGCAGAGTTGTCAGTTGCCGCCGATTGGCCTTCGTGGGTTGATTACTGTTGATTGCTCATTACTACTCCAATTACACTGCTTCCACATTTCCTCATATTCTCAACATCACCTTCCTGTATCCGGTGTTGTTTGCGGGGCGAGCGTCACATGACTGGGTTAAGGGAACGTAGTCATCCTCGTGCACATGCACCTCTGCGTGCATTGTGTGCTCTCAGCTCAACTATTTCCCCACACGCCGGTCCTGCAGCTGTGATGTGCAATGTACAGCCCAGGTTTGCTGGGCTCCAATGTGCTTCCTCCTACAGTGGCACACCCCTCTGCAGGTGACATGTATTCCCTCTGAGCCACTCCTCGGTGTATTAATTACCGCTGCGCCGTTTGGTACAGCCTTACGCCGGCAGGGGTTTTGCGATCCAGTATTCTCTGCCTCATTTGCATGGCATTGACTACTAATTCATAGTTACCGTGCCGAACACTGCCGCAACTCCTTGGCAACCCTTGCACCGTGGATGTGGCTTTCCATGCATACCATGGTGTATTGTGGCTGTGAAGCTGATGTGTATTACACTGCTCTTTTATGACATTGTCATATTATTTCATTGTTTAGCACCTTCCGCAGACATGTCCTGGGGTTCTGGTGTGAGTTTCTGTGGACATACCATTTATGTTATTATTTACATGTTGTGCATGTTTTCTTTGGACATTCTCTGTGTCTTTCGCCATTGGCATATGGCAACAGTGTGATACCTGACGTTGACAGCCTTCCGTTACTCCTATGTTATGTTTGGGTAAATGTAAACCGTTTTTTTTGGTTTACATTGCTGTGCCCTTATGCTACGCCTGCACCACTTCATGGATCGCTATATGCCTTCATTTGCATGGTGCAACACTGCACATGGGGTGTTTAGCATACCTACGCCAGAGGCGGCGCAGATCCGGTGCACGCCGGTAGTGCACGTGGAATTGGATCGTACCTAAATCGCTCGGCGGCCATATTTGGCATTGTAACGCCTACGCTATGCGTCCACCTGGCGCAGCATTCATGAATCCCGGGGAAGGTCTAGCTGTCCTAAATGTGAATGTTTAAAGATGACACATTAGGCCTTTCATTTACAGATGTAAAATGTAGGCAGTTATATGCATAGGCTGAATAATTCAAAGTTAAAGTGGCCATGTTATAGGGATTACAAGAGAATAATAAATGCCTTCCAACTTTCCAATAGTAGCAAAAAGTTGTAATTGTATTAATCATGAAGTAGCTAATCTTTCACAGGATGAGCTGATGTGACATAGTGTCAAATGCTTTGGAAAGGTCTAGAAAAAGTAATGTTGCTAATTGTCCTTGGTTTCTTTGTTGACTTAGATATCTTTGAAGGTAATTTGTTGTGTCTCATTATTTTGCCCTTGACAGAAACAATGCTGAGTGGATGAGATTAGGTTTTTTTTTTCGCCATGTGATCTACAAGTTGATGGTCGACACATTTTTCAACTATTTTTGATATAGGAGATAAAATGGCAATAGTTCTGACATTAAATATTTTGACTGAGGTTCCTGTTTTATGGTGGCTTGCTTGCTTCCTAATTTTTGCACATATATTTCTGTTATTTATTTGTTTATGAGGACTGTAATAGGACATTTGTTACAATAAATTTAGGAAGATATTTGCCAGGGATGATGATAGGTGCTGAGGTAGTTAGCTTTATTTTAAGATTAATTTATATATATATATTTTACAGGTAGCATTTGTAATTTTAATATCTTATTAGTTGGCTTAGTGCTGTGGTTAGTATTGCAGAGTCTGTCATGGGTACTTGCAGAAGAGATGTGTTCAGTGATGTATGTGTTCATAGCACAAGCTATGTTGTAAACTGTTTCTTGTGGAAGTGGATTTGTCAGTTTTTTTAAACTGAATCTGTCAATCTATTTACTTCACTCTTTTGCACAAGCATGCCATATTGTATATATTGTTTGTTTGTTTGTGTCTTTCGGCTTTTACTATTGTATATATTGTAATGATCATAAAACATGGTAATGATTCATTGCTTGATTTCCATGTATGTAATTTTCATCATTATTTGAAGAATCAAATCACTGTAATTCATGTTTGAGCTGATAAAAATGGTTAATCTGTAAAAAAAGAAGAAAAGTCAAGGTGATATTTTTTCTTAGAGATGCTCACCTGGATATAGGCTGCTGTAAGGTAGCTAGGATTCTGGTTTTCTAATGCTGAACTGTAGAAAACTTCAACAAGTAACATTTTATTGTTTTCTGCACACTAAAGAAAACATTGACAGAAAAAAGTGACACAACAGACATTTTTCCAGGGTAAAAATCCTTGTACCCCTTTTCTGGAGATGTAACCCTCCCATACCCACTAATATAACTCCACAGTCACATACCAATGAGGAGTAGTGAAAAACATGAAAGGCAGTACTCAACAGTCTCACACAAACAGTAGTCCTGCTGTTCCTACAAATGATTAAGAGCATTTGCTAAAAAAAAAAAAAAAAACTTTAGTTTGACAAAGAGAAATAAAAAAGATGATTGCTGATATTTTTGGTAACTGTATTTAGAACACAACCTAGAGCTGTTTACTGAATTTCCTGTTTGCACTTGCATTTTATCTGTCTCTGGCCTAGCACTCAATTGTGGGGTCATTTACTTGCACTGTTATAACTTGTTGATACTTGTGAACCTCTGCTATCTTTAAAAAAACAAAAAAAAAAAACTTGCTTTTTCCCACTTTTCTGAGATTTAAAAAAGTTCAGTTACAGGCTTGCTGTTCTGAACTGTTTGTAAGTTTCTTGGAGGCCATTTTTTTGCTTGGGATAAAGGGAAGTCTCCCTGTTCATCAGTGGCAGTGATAAACATTGAGCAGCCTGCCTGCCCCTGTGTGAGTGGTTACTGCCTTGAAACTGTAGTTTTATTGGCCATTTTGGGTCAATTCCAAACTCCTTGATCTCCCTCTCTTAAAACCTTCTTTTGCGCAGTTTTGCGCATTTATGTGCATAGCGCAACGGGCAGTGCCGCCTAATTGGGTTTAAACTATTCCTGGCTCCACGAAGTCTGCTCTTCACTTTTTCCCTTAGAACTGCTCTATCTCTCAAATTAAACACCATATTCTTATTCTAAGGCCCTTCACTGGTCCAAATAAGTAATCTTACAAGTTAGCACTATTAAGCCATAAGCACTGCTTACTCTTATACTCTCTACGATTACCTTGACCCCTATTGGTCCATATTAATTCAGTTTCCCTATATTACTCTAGCATGTCCAAGGGTCAGCCAATGGTTTCCTCTCCAGTCCAGCTGGTGAATCTGGGAATTTTGAGGCAATGTTACAACTGTCTCATGTACATGGACAACCCTCTCCTCCTCCAAACAGGTTCAAATATATGTGAGAGATGCAACCATATAGCTAAACTGGAGGCTGAGCTCTCTCATCTCAAAACTGGTGAAACCAGTCAGGAGGAGAAGGCAACCTCACACAACACAATTCCAGTATCACATAGTCCCACCACATCAGTGAACCAAACACATAAATACACAAAAACATACTCAGAGGCTCTAAATAAAAATCTACCTAAACAACAGAGACCTCCAAAGCAGACATCCAAGCAAACGCTACCCCAAAACAAAACACGCACAACACATAGCCCACAAAGTTAGTGTGCCAAGCAGCCACAGCCCTTAAGGCTGAATAACACACCTGATACTCTTGTAATAGGTGACTCTATTGTCAGACACACTGATGTCCCTCTCACCAGGCTGAACAAAGAGAAGGTCACAGTGAGCTGCCTGTCGGGTGCTAGGATCCACCACATAATGCAAGCACTCAGGCACTCCAAAGCAAATACAAATATGACTCAGTCATCGTACATGCTGGTGTGAATGACCTGAGATGTACCTCCCTGGACTACATGAAAAGAGACATAGAGGAGCTCTCTGATCATGTATCCCAGGCCGGTATGACCCTGACCTTGAGCAGCATCTTACCTTCACCTAGAATGATGCCACAGTACAAAGCCAAAATGATCAATTTTAACAATTAGCTAAAATTTTGGTGTCATTCAAAGGGGATCCAGTGTCTGTCAGCCTGGGATGACATGCTCGACAAGCCACATTGCTTTGCTAGGGACGGCTTGCACCTGTCACCACTGGGCTTTCGGATATTGGCAAAGGCTCTTGCCACCCCCATAGTGCCTTTTTCAGGCAAGGCTCAAAAGTCAAACCCACCTCCATAGACAGCACAAGGAACAAAAAACTAGGGGTAATGCTTCTAAATGCCAGAAGTCTTAACCTCAAGATGCACGCACTCAAAGCTCTCCTCTGTATGGAGAACATCGATATCTGTGCAGTGACAGAATCCTGGTTCAAGGCTCCAGAGAGCACCCCAGCACTACCAGGTTATACCTCATATCATGCTTTTCGGCCCCAAAACCTGGACCGAACCACAAAAGGAGGGGGAGTTTCCATATTTATCAAGGATATCCACACCTCCAGGTTAGTGGCATTGCACGAAGTATCGGAGATCATCCATGTGCAACTAACAGTGGGCAAGACTGCTTTTCAGTTTATAGCATCCTACAAACCACCTTCTCAAAGTCAGGAATCCCACTCGGCTTTCCTGAAAACATTGGAGAAGAAGATCTCTCCAAATATCATTATATTGGGTGACTTCAACTACCCAAACATAGACTGAGAGCACTACTCAAGCCCCAGCACCTTAGCCCAAAGGTTCCTGGAAATTATAAACTCAAATGCTATGGAACAACTAGTTACTACTCCCACAAGAGGGGATAACATACTAGACCTGATCATTACCAACATGGGTACTCTATGCTCTTTACCAGAAGTATATCCCTCATTGGTAAGATCAGACCATAAATTAATTTCACTGGATATCCACATCCCGACCCCACCCCCAACCCAGAAAACCACAGTGAAAAACTTCTCAAAAGCGAACTTCTCACTTCTCAAAACCGAAGTGGAATCCTTCAAGGCCCCAGGGCCAGTGGAAACTACAGCCCAAACTGCAGAATCCTATATAAACGCATTCTACGGACATCTCCAGGAATGCATGGATCATGCTATCCCAAACAAAACCAAGACCCAATCATCCAAAGGCAGGAGTCCAGTCTGGTGGACCACAGCCATAAATAAACTGTACAACAGAAGGAGAAAGCTACTACATGATAGAGCAAAATCCCTAATAGGGAAGGCAGCTCTGATCAGTACTAGCAAAAAATTACGATCCCTCATAAAATCCTCCAAGGCCAGCTTCGAGAGAAAAATTGCACAAGACACTAAAGACAATCATAAGGCTTTTTTCAGTTATGTTAGGAACCTGGGATGTAACTCCCAGACTTGTTCTGAGTTGATTCTAAATGACAAAAGATACACTGAACCCACAGACATCGCCATTATCCTGGCAGACAGGTTCAGTGCAAACTTCTCCACCCCTCCCCCCCAAAAGAGCAAGTATCTATCCCGGCAGAGGGCTGCCTCCCAAACATCTCTGATGCTCAGGTGAAGGCTGCCCTCTCCAAAGCAAAAAACACTGCTTCCACGGGGCCAGATGGCATCCCGGGTTGTGTCCTACATGAACTCCAAGAAGAACTAACCCCTCAAATAAAACAGCTGTACAATCTCAGTCTCACTACAGGATATGTGCCCACAGAATGGCATACAGCAACAGTGGTCACACTCCACAAAGATGGAGCCTCTATGGACCCTGGAAACTATCGCCCCACAAGCCTGACTAGCCTAGTCTGCAAGGCTATGGAGATGATCATAAACAAAGACATTGCGGACCTACAGACACTAGATCCTACCCAATTCGGCTTCGTCAAGGGCAGATCCTGCCTTTGAACCTGGTCAACTTCTTTGAAACAGTCACCAAAGCCATAAATGAAGGGAAGGTAGTCTACACAGCCTATCTGGACCTAGCAAAGGCATTTGACACAATACCCCACTCGGGCATCATAGATAAGCTATCCAGCTTAAATATAAACCCCTATGTCACAAGATGGGTCGCAAACTGGCTCAAAGACAGAACCCACAGAGTGAGAGTTGCTGGAGCCATGTCAGACTCGAAACCGGTCACAAGTGGCATCCCACAAGGTTCTGTCCTGGGACCGCTCTTGTTTGGTATATACTTTTCCGAGGTACAGGTCAACGTGGGAGGACTATGGCTCACCAAGTTCGCAGATGACTGCAAACTGGGCACCATAATCGACTCTCCAGCTGATACAAACATCCTTCAAAAAGGTCTCACAGAGACGGATAACTGGTGCCAGAGCCATGGTCTAAAGCTAAATGCCAAAAAGTGTATAGTCATACCCTTTGGCAAAAACAATGTGCCCACAAATTACCACATAGCCGGTAACCCATTAAGTACAGAGAAAGTAATTAGGGATCTGGGGACCCAAGTTGATAGCAATCTCTCCTTTGACAACCACATTGCCAAAGTGGTTAGAAAGACCTTCTACATAGCCCACCTCATCATGAAAGGATTCACATCTAGATCAAGAGAGGTAATCGTGCCTCTTTATTCATCCCTCATCAATAATGCCCCTTTTGGGATGTACCTTACCCGACACCTGCAGCAATTAGAAAGACACCAAAAGTACCTCACCAAGAGGATCAAGGGACTCAAGCGGATGCCATATGCTGCTCGGTTAAAAAAACTCCAGCTCTACTCAGTTGCATACCGCCTACTTCGAGGCGATCTATGCCTGACATATAAAGCTATGTCCAATCCAGAATTAATGGACATGCTCCACCTCAGTAAATCTAAATCCCTTAGAGCCACATGCTCGAGGGACTTGAACCTCAGCATAGAAATAAATAGAACTTGCTGGAGGGACAGATTCATAACCCAGAGGCTTCCTTCGCTCTGGAATAGAATTCCAATTCATGTTAGGCAGAGCACCTCACTGAATCTCTTCAAGAAGAATCTTGATGAGTGGATGGGGGATCGTAGGTTTGTCCCGGGGATTACTTCCGTGTCACTATTAGACAGAGGCACAGTAAACTAAACTTTAAAAAGGGCACAGTATGCTCAAATCAAGGGGTGGCATAAGCCAAACAAAATCGGGCTAGGCTTGTAATTGCCCCAGGGCAGATAGCCTAGTATGAATCTATGAACCTATGAACCTATGACATATACATCAAGTCCAGGGAAGGAAGTGATTATTTCCGGTTCTCAGGCAGATTTTGCTAATCCTTATTCTGTTGCTTGCTTTTGCATTAGGAAGCTAACAGACTGCTACAACTGAAAGGTGAGTGCTCCAGAATAGTACTGTTATTCAGGTAGAAGGTTAAGGTGACAGATTTTGGTATAAATTAAAGGGGAATATTTTGATTGTGTGAAGCCTTATGGTGCTCCACTGAGGACACTAATGCCATTCACTTCTAAACCCTATACTTTGTAAACAGGCGTATGATTATAGCTTCCTTCTGGACATAATTTCCTGTAAGAGATGCGCATGACATTACTTGACAATGTATGCCTCACTATCCTTTTTTGCAACACTCCTCGGTATACCATTATCTATTCCATTTTACTGGACTGCATGGAGAAATTAGGGAACTGAAAATACTATGTGTCTCCAATCTTTTAAGTGAGCTGCTGACTGGATATGCAAACTCTTGACTATAAAACCCTTGTTAATATTAGGCTACTGTCCTATTAATTTAAAACTATAACTAGCCAGATTTTGTGACTGCCTGGCTGTTAGTATAGTGTGATCAAACACACCTGCATGCTTCTACATTTCTTCTTTACACTGCTACTTAAAAGAGAACCAGCATGTTTAATCTAGGCCTAAAAGTGTATCTTGGGTATTGGATTTTAGATATTTATATTTATGGGTGAAAAACATGACATATTCACCAGATTATGAAGAGTCTGAGTTCCTTATTGGTCCTTGGGCTATAACCCTGAAATCAATTTTACGGTCAGGATTCAATAAATTCCATGAGGGTTCCACGCAGAACCTACATGGAGTATATTTCTGTACACAATACTGCTTTTTATGCAGCATCGAGCAGTCTCGCTACATGAATATTAATGATGTGCGGCACACATAAGCAAGGTTTCATGGCTCATCCAGGTGTAGCTGTCCGTGAAACCTGTATACTGAATGTGGATCATTCCACACAACCTTTTAGTGCCAGAAATATGGTCAAACACTAAACTAATGGGAGGACAAAGGGCAAACCTGCATTTTCTGAAGGATATGAAGTACAGAACAGAAATGTATGTCATTATATATTCATTGCAATCTTCAGCAATTTCATAATAAACCACACATTTTACAAAGAAAAGGCCAAAAATATGATGCAAATATCTGGACATTCTGCAAAATTGTGGACAGTCTCCCTTTTGTGTTTTAATTTCTTCTTCTTTTTTTTTTTTTTTTTGTTTTGGCCAATGTTTGTTGAAGGCACCACCTGGTTTGCATGAAGCACAGCAGTGCATAAACTGGAGAAATGGACCATCCAGGTTGTAGACAGGACCCAAACAGCCACACATATAAATCAGATGCATTTAATTAATAATATCGTGCATTGTGCAAACACAGTAAGTGGCATTGTACTAAGATTAATAGAAAGAACCTTACAATAATTACTAAGATAGCAGATATCATCTCACTAATTCCATGGCAGCAGGTGTTACATGTAGGTGTGGAGTGCAGATGGTCTTGGGTTCTAGAACAGGGTGTGCAAATTTTGTTTTACTGTTGTGAGAGTGCAGATTATAGCAATGAAGTGCAACATACACAACTGTTTTCTCAACCGCCTTGTAGTAATAGCTGTAAGTGTGGCAGAAGTGTATCTATGTTACATTTGACTAGCAGATTTACACAAGGGCCTGTATACCTAATCATTTAGAAATTGCATTGTTTACCACTGTTGCACATAGCTTAACATCACACAAGCACAGTGCCCAGCATTGCCCACCCTCGCTTACCATGTTTGCACTATGGCAAGCAATGTGCAATATTTTCAAATGTTGCAAAACTAAAATGTGCGCATTATCAGTAAGCTCAAGACATGCAATAGGTGGGAAAACAACAGCAGATAAAATGCAATTGGCAGGAAATGCTCATCATACATTAAGCTGGAACTATGGCAGGTATGTCAGGAGTTACTGGGGAGGGTGTGTGCACTTTCAGGTTAAGCAGTGGGGGGTACGGGAGTCCATCATTTTTGTTGGACTTCTAGTAATGGAGCATGGGCCCCGGTTGCTGCAGCAGGATTATTCAGGCTTAGAATATAAATCTGAAGCCTGGAATAGTGTTACCAGGGCCTTAACCAGTGTAACAGGTATTCCCACTCTGGTGAGCAATACAGACATCATTTTGATCTTCAAACTTTGGATCAGGGAATTTCAGGCAGTGGACACCCCACAGATGTGTAAGTATCAGTTTTAGTGAGTAATTGTAAGAGTTAAAAGCTGAATATAGTCAAGACTGATATTTATAATGGTGTTCTGTTCTGTTTTTTCCACAGCTGCTGAAAGTGAGCCTTGAATGTTCGGTCCCATGCCACACGTCTAGTAAGGATGCGAGAAAAATATGGTATGTATGCTTCAAAACAGTACTGCCTAAATAGTATTTTAATAATAATAATGATTTGTATAGTAATTTCTTAGCATTAAAACTTAAGGACCGTTTAGTTGGTATTTAATACAGTTGTAACAAATTGAGCATGCATATTCCAACTGTAAAATAAACTATGCGTGTCATATTCTCAAATAACATTGAGCATGCATCTCTCTAAGCTAATGTATGCATGCAATAGTCTGTAGGACAAAAGAACTGTACAATATGTTAGCGTAGTCATTGGCTGTGGATTCAAAAACCACACTTCACAAATATACAGTACTGTTAGGTTTTCAACATTATTGGAATGTAACTTCACATCTCTATACCAATGACACAAAAGACCTTCTGTAAACTGTAATCAGTATAATTGGACAACAATATGTGCAATGGGTGCCATTCAGAAGCTCGAAATACTGATATCTCGAATTTCAGTATTTCGAGCCCAAGAAGCCAAATCCACAAAATAGTGAAAGTTTAGAAGCATGAAATTCAAAACCTCGAATAGCGGAGGTTTTGAGTTTCTCGCTTCTAAAGTTCCGCTGTGGTCATGTATTCAGGTAAATGTGTGTGTGTGTGTTAAGGGGTTTAGGTAGGGGCTGTGGTGTGTGTCAGTGTGTTTTGTTGCTGTGATGTGTGTGTGCGAAGAGAAAGTAGCTTGTGTGGTGGTGTTTTGTGTGTGTTTGTATGCGGGAGTGCAGATGGGCTTGCCCCCTTGCTTTCATGTAGTAGAGTGATTATGTGTGTTTGTGTGGTGGATGGTGTGTGTGTGTGTGTGTGTGTGTGTGTGTGTGTGTGTGTGTGTGTGTGTGTGTGTGTGTGTGTGTGTGTGTGTAGTAAAACCGCAAAATTCAAAACTTCCGGTATTCGAGGTTTTGAATTTCGCGGTTTTTAGTTTTTTTTATTTTCTGGATTCCACTTTTTGGGCTCGAGATACCGAAATTCAAGCTTTCAGTATTTTGAGCTTCTGAAGTGAATCCACATGCAATATATGCACACGTCAAGGATTGGTGGCTACAATCTATTTATACTATAGTGTGCCTCTGTTATAAAACTGGGTACTCTTAAAAGTAATGAAGAAACTTATTGGGATTTTGTAGTGTTAAAGGTAAAGACAACAGAATAGAGTCAAATAACTGTATTTCCTATAATAATTAATTAATTATAATAATTAATAATAATAATAATAATAATAATAATAATAATAATTATTATTATTAATTGTATTTATATTGCTTTATATATATATATATATATATATGAAGTTACTAATGTTCTCCCTTTTTTCTCTCACCCCAACCTATTCCACTCTTTTTTTCTTTATTTATTTACTTTTTTATTTTTTGTTTTTCCCGCAGCACAGCAGGGTAGGTCTGTTCCACATGATCCACCTGCCTCAACTCCACCGGCTACAGCACTGCTGTCCAGCACATCTGGTGCAGAACCTGGTAGTACTACCCAGCCCATCAGGTAGTTCTGCACAGGGGTATAGGCCTGTGGCTCCCTCCTGGAGCAGTGGCGGAGGTGGTGAGTTTATCAATCATGATGAACTGCCAGGGATGGTGCATAGGATTGTGTGCCACACTGTTGGTGCATGCCTCTGCCAGATGGAGTGCCTCTTCCCCATCCTCATGCAGGGCACTCATAGGAAGTGCAGGCATTGGGCACTGCAGCCAGTGGCGCACTGAGTTGACAGTGATGACAGTCCAATAGGTGAGGACTAGATTCTCACTCCACTGCCTCAATGTGCATGGGACCAGGATTTTCCACCCTCTCACCATCCATGGTTTTCACCATTCACTGTTCCTGTCTCTTGTCTTGTTTGTCTCATCTGTCTACAAGTGCTTCCTCACCTGACCAACTTACCTCACCCAGACATTCTTATAGCCCTTCCCCAACATTCCTCTCTCTCTCTCTCAAAAAAAAAGCACTTGTCCCCCCCAAAAAATATCATCCCATACATAGCTCTTCATTTTGCACATGTGTCTTCATGCCACACATGATTTTGTCCAATTCCCTATACAAAAAATTGGGTTGCTCTCACCCCTCTCTCCGGAGGTGACAGACCAAATTTAGCCAAATATGTGTATGTATTTTCATCTTTTATTCCTGAAGAAATGGATAGCTATCCAATCCAAGTATATAATACTTAGAACTGGTTTTGCCATAGCAGTACAAACTCTTAACAAGGTTTTTTCTTACTTTTAAGACTACACAGTTTATAACAGAGGTACACTATAGTACAGATTGTAGCCAGCAGGCCTTGATGTGTGCATATATTGCACATACGTCTGTTCCAGTTTTACTGATTACAGTTTACTGCAAGCCAGTGGTAACACTGCTTTACTGCTCTGACATTACATTACAATATTGATGAAACCTTAACAGTATTGTATATTTGGGAAGTGTAGATTTTGAAGACACAACCTATGACTATTTTGTAATAATGAACTGTTGTTTCACCCTCCAGAGTAATGCATGCATACTTTCCTATTACAGTTAAGAAATTAATGCTCAATTTGATACATCTGTATAATTAACCAATAAATGTGTCATAACTTTTAATGCTAAATTAAACCTAATGTTAGGATGCATACATATCACATGTCTCACATCTGTGCCAATCTAGCAGCATGGGTTTGCACATTCAGTTCCCAGTCTGTAATGGCTGTGGAAAAAAAAAACAGAGCAGAATATCATTAAGCATACCAATCCTGACTATATTCAGCTTTTAACTCTGACAAGTTGCCTCTGTAAGTGATACTTACACATCTGTGGTGTACCTCCAGTCTTACGTTCCTCAATCCAATAGTTGAGAATTTCCCTGTTCCTCATCCTGAGGCATCTGCTGTGATTCCTACATTGTTCACCAGTGCAGGGGATACTGTTAGCACTGGTCAGAGCCCAGGCCAGACTATCCAATACCTCTGCCTTATAATCCTAGGTATAAAGGTCCCTCTGCAACAGCCTGGGGCCATGTTCATTCACTAGGAGCTCAACAAGCATTTTGGAGTCCTGGACATCCCACCATTAAGCACAGAATCTCAAAAACTGCCCAGTAATGCCTGCCATGCCTATCACAGATCAAGACCAATCTAAGCTGATGTTTTCCTGCCAATTGCAGTTACCACACTTACTGGGAATATACACTTTCTGGATTTGCAACATTTGAAAGTGCTGCACAACTCTTACCATATCACAAACAAGTTGTGCAAGAGTGTGTACTACCAGGAAATGTGTTTGTGCAATGGCCAATAGTATTACTTTAATGCATTCGGTGTATATTTGTGGCTGTCTGGGTCTTGTCTGCTCCCTGGATGGCCCATTCTTCTGGTTTGTGTACTGCCACTCTACATGCAAATAAAATGCATATAGCCAAAGATGTTTGTGCCAAGTACTGCATTGCACAAACACAGGGATGGTAGCCCCCCCAGCTATTTGAAATAGCATAGCTGCAAGTCCAACTGACTCACTTTTAAAGTCCCTGAACTGCGCTACTGTGCATGCATGCTCAGTGACTAGTTTAGTAAATCCAGACTGCTGTTAAACCAGATCAAATTGAGAAGAGACAGTATCAGTGCACAGATGCCCAGAGGTCTAGGCAGTTTGTAACTGCAGAAGGTGGAAGGGGATCAGAGTGCCAGATCTGCAGTCATGTATGCAATGTGGATGGCTACTGATTGGTTCTTGGCAAGGTTCGTTAGTGTGTGTGTGTGTGTGTGTGTGTGTGTGTGTGTGTGTGTGTGTGTGTGTGTGTGTGTGTGTGTGTATGTGTGATGCTCCAGTTAAATATGCCTGGTGGTTAGAGTTACTCAAGCTCAATCCCTGTACCATGGGCACAGGTAGCAAGAGCCTAAATTCCCTACCCACCACCACTTGTGAAAACTGTCCAGATTTTTGCCTCATATTTTTGTTGTGTTCCTCATAAAATCTGTAGTTTTCTGGATTTCTGCAATCAGTGAAGGACTGAATTCACTAAATAATGACAGTCATTTGAATTTCAGACTTCATATTCTTTAGAAAATACATGGTAACACAAAATATTTATTCTAGCAATTTTCTACATTTATAAGATCAATATTTGAAATTTGTCCCTATTTTGGGGGCTGTATTCCCCCATTATTGGCTTTGTCCAGTTTTTTTGTGTTAAGAGGTAGAGAGCTATGGTGAGAACAGAATTCAGTGAATATGTTTGGGGCCTGTATTCCCCCATTATTGGCTTTGTCCAGGAGTTTTGGCTTTTTCCAGATTTCATGTGCTGCAAAGTTGAGAGATACATTTGAGTGTGAAGTGGATTTTCCAAGGACCTAAGAGCTTCAGGGGAAGAGATATTTAGTGCTGCTTATGCTGAGTCTGCTTACATTGTTAATAGCATAACAGTTTGCGTGCTTGCTTTTGATGCAGAAGGCTGTGTGTTTTACTCCCACAGTATGTAGATGCTTTGCTGATACCGTACTGTGTTATACTTTTAAAGGGGCTGGATGCTGCAGTCCTGAGAATGTCCTCTTTGTCAGAGATACCAAATAACTATGACGCTGTTATCAGTTTGTCATCCATTCCCTATTGCAATATTACTAGCTTATGATTTTTTTTAATGTAACATAGGCAATTTATTCCTCAGGGGCAATATGCACTTTATTTATTGATGAACCAATGAAATATAAAGTTGTTTGCTAGCAGTAACCTCTTCATTAGTTACAGATCTTTTTAATATGGAATTATTTAGATGACTTTTGCTTCTGCAGAGTTTGTGCATATTTACTGATACTGGTGGATTGTAGAAGTTTGAGTAGACTTTTATGATGGAAATGTTCTGAATTGGGCAGTTTTGTCATTATTGGTGCATGCATTTTGTTTCATTGTTGGCTGGAAAAATGTTCAAAACAATAAATCTAAAATGCCCTCTAACAACTGTATTGTATTACAAGGAATATAATTTAATACAATCAGGAAGGTGTATCAAAAACACATGTATGTTTTGTGTGCAAGGGGCCAATGATTTGAAAACAGTCCATAGTTAATCTTTATCTGCCACTGGCCAGAAGTATTTTCTTTGAATGTGGGTTTCAATGCTGTCTCAATGAATCTGAGTTTCAAGGGCAGAAAAGTTTTAATGCTGTCTATTTTCATTATGAGACTGCATTGCTTTGTTTAGCAGATGTCTATTAGTGTTTGTACTGTAAAATAAAAAATAAAATGTTTAAATCAAATCCAAATCATCGTAGAAGTAGAGCAGTATGCACATTACAGTGTTTATGGTAAACATCCAAGTAATGTGACATTGGAATAGCTGCAGGGGGGAGACCCCATTTGACCATGATTTTGTGAGGGGGGAAGGGCAGCAAACTCAACTACAGCCCCAGCTGAACTATAGTGCTCAACTATCCAGATTTTCACAGAATTAATAACATTTTGCTTATTTTTGGTTTGTTCCTCATAAAATGTGTGGTTTTCTAGCAAATCATTTCAGAATGAAGTCACTAAATAATGACAGACATTGAGTTTCAGACTTCATACCCTTCAGAAAAATGCATGCTAAAGCAAAACCTGTTATTCTATCAACTGCCTAAGTTTATACAAGAGCAATTTTTAGTACTTTGTTCCCCCAATATATTTGGCCATGTCCAGATTTCTAGCATTAAGTGGTTGAGAGGTACATGCAAAGAAATCGCTTTATAGAATTAGGTATATCCAAACCTTTCAACTGTCCCTGATGTTGGCTCAAAATGCTACTCTCCCCCTAATAATCCCTCCACATGGAAGAAAATGTGGAGGGTTTACAATTAATAAATAATTGCAATGATTAGAGATATAGATTACTTTTATTTCAGAAATGCATGCAGATTCTCTTATTTTGTCAGCTGCTCAACTTAACAATAGTAATATTAAACAAGTGTCCTTTTGACATGTTCCAAGCTGTTTTGTGCAGCTATTGTATAATTTTGCATCACCTTTTTGGTCTGTTTTTCATAAAAGCATGGTTTTCTGGCAAATTAGTGGCAACTCATTAAAGACTGAATTTAGAAAATAATGACATACATCTGAATTTCAGATTTCACACCCTTCATAAAATTCATACAAATACAACACCTAGTATTATATTAGCATTCTAAGTTTATAAGAACAATATGTAATAATTGTCCTTATTATTGGGCCCTTTGTCCCACTTCTATTTATGACTTTCTCCAGATTTCTTGCTCTGAGATTGAGAGGAATGACAAATATGTCAGGGTTATCACTATCTGCCAGAGACATTTCAAATTGTGACATACTTGTACCCCAGTCCCCCGTGTAGTGACTCTAGATGTGTCCAGGCAAAGCAAGGAGCAGTTATACAGTGTAAGTGTGCAAAGTATCCCCCCATCCAAGGTAGACACAAGTACTGCGATGGCTTTTCATCTGTCCTTGATTTTGCAGAATGTTCTGGTTTTGTGTTATATTTTTATGCTGTTGATTTATGCTTCTTATTATTCAGAAAATGCATGTTGTTGCAGTGCCTGTTGCTCTTGTTTAAGTAGCAATGCTTTAATGACCATCAGGTAAGCTTGTCTGAGATTGTAAGATGCAAGTAAGCTTTAATAAGCATACTGTTAAAGAATTATCAACATTGAAAGCATTTTTGTTGTTGTCATGCAGATATTTACATAACTAGATAACGTATAAGCCTTAGGTATTGAAATGCATATGTCAGCATTTCTAATAAAGGACAATATTACAGTATTTTCAAAAGCTCATTACAATTGTTGGAGAATTGCAGTCATCTTTGCAGGCTTTACCCATAAACTAAACAGAATGCCAATCTATCATATATGGCCCATAACCTGTGCAGTAATACTTTAAGAAATTTATCTTGACCTTGTTTATTGTTTGCTATTCATTTTTTACTTTAATCATGTTTTCCTCATGAAACAAGAAGATAGTTTTCAGGCAGCAGGTCTTTTTTGGATAAGAAACATTTTTACAAGTGGGGGTATCACAGAGATTGCTACTTTTAGAATGTTACTTGGTACTTTTATAAAGTTGAATATAAATTATAATTAGAACTGCATTGCAAGGAAAAGTGGTTTGAGTGCTGCTTGTTTGTTTATATACTTGATTTTGACTGGCATTTCAGTAATGCATTTAAAAAGTAATGTATTTTTTCATGCCTCACAACCTTTTTGTTTCTATCTAGATATTAAGTAAGCTGTCATGTAACCAATGCATTGAAATATTTTTATTTCTTCACCACTTCATTTTGTCTTCATTGGACTCTCATAATGATGGTTTGGCACTCAGGGCAGTGTATTTATTTAAAGTCCCAGTTTTTATGGTTTTGAGCATAGCCACACCCTCCCATTTGCCCCACCCATTCAGCTGTCTCCTGCAGCCCCCCTTTAATTTGAAGACACCAGCCACCACTGCACAGACAGTGCCCCCCACAAAATGTATAAATCATTGAAAATTAGTTGAAATGTGGAAAATCAATCTGTGACCTCCACAGTAAAGACTGTTAGTACACATGAGATATGCCTACATAGGTGTGGATCCCAACTGTCACTGCTATACATCATCACAAAACACGAGGGGGGACTTATCCATCTTTTCCCCACAAACAGCTTTGCAGCAAATATATGATGTAATTCCTCACAAAGCCAAGTGCAACTGAAAGTACACTGATATCAAGGCAGGGCCTGTTATTTGTAAATATATTCTATGTAATATATTTGGATGAAGTGCACTTAGTAGTCAAACAACCTGCCCTGGTTATTGCTTATAAATATACAGCTGTGTCCTACCTTTCTGTGTTTCTTGGCCATTCATCAGTTTTCTGACCAGTACTCAGAGACATGTAGCGTGTAAGCCAGTCTACATCATTTACCTTAAAATGTGTGAGGATATTCACTGGGAAGACTGTGATATGCTTTTGCATCATAGTAATGGAAGGTTGGATGCCACAAATAAGAACAGACTGATGTTTTGGGGGATGGTGACCAAAGGTGGGTTCCTGTCATGAAACATGCAAGGGTATAATGTTCTTTCAATGGGGGTGGACCCAGGCTGAGCTACTGTTATGGCACAAACAAGACTTTGTTTCTCTTATTGCTCTCCTTGTTATGCATCCTGCTGGTTTGATTTTGTGAGGGTGGTGAAGCCAGGAACTACTATGTATCTCATTACTTTCAAACTTCTCTCTGTTATAATTTCCCATTTCAAATGTATGGTGCTAAACTGAAGGCATGCAGTGATCATCATTACTTTGGGAAGATATCAATGTGTGAATCTGTGAGGCCTGAGGCCTGCTACTTGTTAATAGACACATAGAAGATAGATGCACCACAAAAGGAAAAATATTACACTCAAAACTCTAGTGCCTCGGCTTTCCAGCCTTCCAGGAGATAAAACACTGTTGGAAACTCCTGGTGTTCTGGCTGAAGTGTGATTCTCAAACAATCCGGAAATATATCGCTGATTGATAAGTATGTTTCTTGGCATTTTAACCTTTCAGAGTTCTGCACTGTCTTAATTTTGCCTGACTGAATTATTATATATATATATTCTGGCATTGTTTTCTGTTTCTTATCTGTCCTGAAACTATTTTACCCTGCCTCCCACGCTATACTTGTGGGGTTGTTATAGTTGGTGGCTTTGCAGTTGCCGGCCCCTACTATAAATTTGATCTGGGACACCCCTCCCAGTCTGGTGTTCACTCTACTTAATACAGAGAAAACATTTGAAAAGGTTCTTAACCTTGATTTTTTCTTCTGCTCCTCCTTCCTCTCTCTTTGCACTTTACTAAAAAAATTGCACTTTATTTTGCTTTTGCCTCTTCTTATAATTGCTCAATTGTATTTATTCTGCTGTATTTATTACTGCTTGGTAGTAGCCTGATTAAATTGTAACTGTTATTATAAGCCTTTTGGTTTAAGCACTTGGGCTTCAGACCAGTTGTTTTTTTATTAAGAAGGTTTGTGGTCTGAACTCTTGTGGGAGGACAGGTAGCTTCATCCTACTAAGTTGGGAGTTGCTGATTGAAGGCTTAGTGTCTGTTATTCTAAAAGTGTATTAGTTATGGTTTAAGCGCTTGGGCTTCAGGCCAGTTATTTTTCATTAAGAAGGTTTGTGGTCTGCACTCTTGTGGGAGGAGAGGCTAGATTCTACTCTTCAGAGCTGGGACTTTCTTGTTAAAGGCTTATTGTGCCTGCTTATTTGAACTGTTTCTTTCTGAAACTGGTGTGCCTTGTTTGCTGTAGCGTAGACTAAATTCAGGCATGCTGAATCTAGCTTTGTTTGTATAACTTGAACACTAATCTATTCCATCCTTTTTGGAGAAGGTTCCCATGCACCCTAGTGGCAGGAAGGTGCAGTTAGAACTTGTCTGATTGAAGACTGCTGGAACAGGTCTCAGTTTTGACCCTTTTTACTGGTTAATTGGGTAATTTGTTTAAACCAGTTTGCTAATTTTCTATTGTTATATAAAAAAATGCACTTTATTCATCTGCTTTTACTGTATTTGTGTTTCTTCCGACTTTATTACTTTATTTTGCTGTTGCTGCCTGTTCTTAAAAGTTCTTAATTGCATTTATTCTGCTGCATTTATTACTGCTTGGTAGTAGCCTGATTAAATTGTTACTGTTATTCTAAGCCTTTGGTTGAAGCACTTGGGCTTCAGATCAGTTGTTTTACATTAAGAAGGTTTGTGGTCTGCACTGTTGTGGCAGGACTGGTAGCTTCATCCTATTAAGTTGGGAGTTGCTGATTGAAGGCTTAGTGACTGTTATTCTAAAAGTGTATTATTTCTGGTTTAAGCACTTGGGCTTTGGGCCAGTTATTTTACATTAAGAAGGTGAGGTCTGCACTCTTGTGGGAGGAGAGGGTAGATTCTACCCTTCTGAGCCGGGAGTTTCTGGTTAAAGGCTTATTGTGCCTGCTTATTTGAACTGTTTCTTTCTGAAATTGGTACGCCTTGTTTGCTGTTGCATATATTAAATTCAGACCTGCTGAATCTAGCTTTGTTTGTATAACATGAGCACTAATCCAGACCATATTTTTTTGGATCCCCTGCACCCTAGTGGCAGGAGTGTGCAGTTTGAACTTGTCTGATCGAAGACTGCTGGAACGAGGCTCAGTTTTTAGCTTTTTATTGGTTAATTCATTAAGTTTGCTAATTTGCTACTGTTATATTAAAAAATGCACTTTATGCATTGCCTCTTAGCTAGGGTTAAACTATTCCCAGAGCCATAAAGTCTGTTCTTCAAATTTTCCATTAGAACTAGCCAGTTTTTTAGTTTTAACACTCAAATGTGTTTCTTTGAGCTCAGCACTTGTTCAGAACTCATTGTAAGCACTACATAAGCTGCAAATTACTACAGCACTCAACTTTCCTCACTTGTCTAGAGGAAAACAGTTTTTAGTACTTAATAAATAAGTACCTATCCAGGCATGTCTAAGGGTCATCTCCCAGTGTTTTCCCCTGTCTACCTGATGAATCTGGGCAACTTGAGGCAATGCAGCAATTGTCTCATGCACACAGACAACCCTCTCCTCCTACCACCCAACACTACACTCTGTGAGAAATGCACTTATATAGCCAAATTGGAAGCAAAGCTCTCTTCACCCAAGACTGGACAAGACAGTCAAGAAAAGAAGGTAAACACTTGCACCCCACCACACTTATCACATAGTCCCTCATAACCTACATCACCAAGACACACACATAGAAACACAAAACACAAACCTACATTCGCGGAGACTCTCAATAAAAATCTGCTCAAGCAACAGAGATCTCTAAAGCAGAAATGCAAACAACCTCCACCCCCCAACACAACCCAAATGACACATAGCCCACAAACTCAGTGTGCCACTCAACCACAGCCCATAAGGCATAACAATGTACCTAACACTTTAGTCATAGGTGACTCTATAATCGGGCACACTGATGTTCCACTCAGCAGGCTAAACAAGGAGAAAGTTATTGTCAGCTGCGTGTCAGGTACCAGGATCTGCCACATAACACACACACTCAGGCCACTCCACAACAAGTACAAATATGACTCTGTCATTGTCCATGTGGGTGTGAATGACCTGAGATGTACCTCCCTGGACTACATGAAAAGAGACATGGAGGAGCTGTCCGATCTTGTAGCCCAGGAAGGTATGACCCTAGCCCTGAGTAGCATCCTGCCATCACCCAGAATGATACCACAGTACAAGGGTAAAATGATTGACTTCAACAATTGGCTAAGCTTCTGGTATCATTCTAAGGGGATCCAGTATCTGTCTGCCTGGGATGACATGATCGACAGACCACAATGTTTTGCTAGAGATGGCCTGCACCTGTCACTCTTGGGATTCCAGATACTGGCTAAGGCTCTTGCCACCCCTATAGTGCCTTTTTTTAGACAAGGTTCAAATGACAAATTCACCTTTGTAACAGGTACAAGCAAGCAAAATCTGAGGGTAATGCTACTCAATGCTAGAAGTCTAAACCTCAAAATGCATTCAGTCGAGGCACTCCTTAAAATGGAGAACATTGACATCTGTGCAGTGACAGAGACCTGGTTCAAGGGTCCCCTGCTATAAACCAACTCTACAACAGAAGAAAAAAACAGTTGCAAAAAAGAGTAAAATCCCATGATTGGAGGAACTCCCTGTTCTGCCTCAGAAAGAAGCTGAGATCCCTCATAGAATCCTCCAAAGCTAGTTACGAAAACAAAATCGGTACCGATTCTAAAGACAACCACAAAGTATTCTATAGCTATGTCAAGAATCTCAATGGCAACACTCAGATCTGCTCTGAGTTACAGCACAATGGCATTAAATATACAGAACCAGCTGATATTGTCAACATCCTGGCAGATAGGTTCAGTGCTAACTTTACTCCCCTCTCACTCCCTAAAGGGCCCATCTCTATACCAGAAGAATGCAGAGTTCCTGTAATCATGGCTGCATAGGTAAAAAACACACTCTCCACAGCATCCATGAGACCTGACAACATCCCAGGCTGCATGCTACATGAACTACAGAATGAACTGGCACCCCACCTAAGCACCATTTTCACTCATAGCCTCACCTCATGCTTTGTGCCCACTGAATGGCACACACTGACAGTTATTCCACTCCACAAAGGCGGAGCCCCAACAGACCCCAGTCAAAATAGCAAATCCGAGTACAGGTTGATAACTGGCCAGGAATCAATGAGCGTAGCTCTATAGCACCCATTTTAAAATTAAAGACTTTACAAAGGAAGAGAATAGATTGATCAGGCTATTTTTCAATTTTATATTGGTAACTTTATAATGCTACATAAAGATTATACATATAATATGTATACATTTTATTTTATTATGTATTGTTGCATTTATGTTCTTAACAACAACATTAGGTCATTTTAAGATGGATGTTAATTATGATGTGGGTCCAATGAAAGAAAAAGTGGCAGCATAAAATTATGTGATGTAATTTTTTTCAGGTGTCTGTTGAAATTTAACCTGGTTTTAAATGAAAGTGCTAACCGTGTTTTATTTTTGTAATAAAGTGATTTTTGGATTATTTGCTGGTATCGTATTTTGCAGCTGTGGAGGCTTGGTTCATTTGCCATTTTATATAGTTTGGATGTAATTAGTCAGACTTTAAAGAGGTTATGCCAGTTGGATTGCAACAGTAGAAATAAAGCAGTTACTAATTTTGACTCTAAGGGGAGTAGAAATAGTCATATTAAAGGGGGAGATAAAAAAATGTACTTTGGAACAACATTCAATTTATTAACCCTTGAAATAGTAAAAATTGTGAAATATTATTGTTCTTTTTTTAGGTGGTATTGACAGATTAAAGAATGTATGGTGTACCCTCTTATAGCTTATAGGAGGGGTAGAAGTGTAAGAGACATGTTGGTTCATAATAGTTTTTCTGTACCTAAAACTGGATGTAATATTGATATTAGATTTTTTTGGCACTTGGGCTTGTGGGGGTTGTTCCATACACCCCTATATAGTTAAATACTTTGATGTTATTAATGGTATTAAATCTAAACCTATAGCTACATATTCTTGCAATACTATAGGGAAAATTTATGCTCTTATGTGTCCCTGCAATCTATTTTATATTGGTGAGACTAATGAACTTTTAAAATAAGGTTGCAGGAACATGTTAGAGACATAAGGAAGAACAAGTTAGAGAATCCAGTGCCTTGTCATTTTAATGAAGTTCATGGGGGGAGTTTATACTGAATTAAAAGGTTACATTTTGGAACATGTTATAGCAGAAAATGAGATTCATTTAAAAATATATTATTGTATAAAGAAACTATTTTTATTCCTAAGTATGGTACTAGGACACCTGTTGGCTTAAATAGAGAATGCAACTAGAAATGTCATATAATCAATTAAGAAATAAAAAATAATTGGCTAATTAGAGTGGATTATTAATTGTTTAAAGAGTATATAAAAGGTTTAATTTTTGGGTGTGTTTTATCTCCTTGAAGGCTGGAAAGCTAAGGCACTAGAGTTTTGAGTGTGTTTTACCTGTACTTCTGAGCTTGTGCTTATTAAATTATTTTACATAACTGTTAAATAACTCTCTGCTGTCACATGTGACATTAATTTCTGTACAAAGTACTTACTGTACCAAGTGATAAAATACAAAGACATATCATACTATTATTACACAATGTGGTACATGTTTCGGACTTACCTTGTAAAAGCAGCAGTTGCCACAGTCCAAATCAGAGCTGAGTGTGATGCAAGCAATACACAGTCAATACATGGGGATATAAAGTCTGTTGCTCTGAGTTGAGGGTGGCAGAGGTCTCAGAGTTCCTGTATTGTATCCCTGTCCACCCTGTAGTGCTCTACAATGTCCATCTCATGTACGTTGTGATAAGTTAAATATGGCCTGAAAACTCTTGTCTGTCTTGGTCTAGGCCTATTGGTAGCAGCAGCAGCATTGCCTGCAGCCTGTAGCACTTACAAATGGATTTAATCAGTGGCAGTGCCTAACATTCTGTCTGTATAGACTTTCTGTGCCTGTACTTCATTACTTTTGAAATCCACAGGAAAAACACAGCATGGAGTCTAAATGGTTGCTTTATAACTTCATGAGCAGCTCCATCAGATTGGTTGATTAGCATGTAATCCAGCTGCTTATGTTGTACTTAGCATCTCTGAAAAATAGCCTACACAGATGTAGTCCATTAATAATCCACTCCGTTATAAAAAGACAAATGTGAAGCTAGCCAATCTAATGGTGAGGACACTTGCTAAATGTTCAGCAAAGCAAAATATTTCCCAAGCTATATTTACAGAGGCGTATTGAACTCCAGTAGGTAGGGTGGCCACAGTGGTGCAGCGGTTAGCATTGCCACCTCACAGAAAGAGGTTCTCTGGTTCGATCCTCAGCTGGGGTGCCTTCTGTGCGGAGTCTGCATGTCCTCCCTGTGGTCGTGTGGGTTTTCTCTGGGTGCTCCGGTTTCCTCCCACATCCCAAAGACATGCTGTAGGTGGATTGGACACTCTAAATTGGCCCTAGGTGTGAGTGCGTGCATGTGTGCGTGTGTGTGCCTTCTGTGGAAGGTTGGGCACTGGGCTGGCAACTCAACACTGTAAAATTCCACAGCCAGTCATGAGCAAACAGGGGATCTGCTGTGGCGACCCCTAACCGGGAAAAGCAGAAAGAAGAAGAAGAAAAAGAATGAACTCCAGTAGGTGTGCTGTCATTTTTTTACCCATGTAATGCATATGCTGGAATATATTAATGAATAGTGTGAAGCAAAGTCTTTTACACTGTTATCTGTATGCATTAGTTAGATATGTACTAATGGCATGACCATATTTGTCAAGCCATTTCAGAGGTACAAATGATTGACAATACATGAAAATAATAAGCTGTGTGATACATATGTACAAACATTTCAGAGAAAGGTCTTTTGAATGCATGTTTAGCATTTCAAATGTGTTTTATTAGCAACATGGTTCATGTGCCTGTTCTTTAGTGGGTGGGGTGAGCAAAGAGAAGTTACTTTTAAGTCACAAACTAGAATGCACTGTTCTTTTGGGGAGAGCACAGTTGAGTTACTGCTATGGCATATACAAGGATATGTTGCCTTTGCTACTTTCCTTGTTTTTCATCCTGACTGTTAGTTTTTCACATCTGTCGTATGTGTTATGTTTTTCCAGTGGGTACTACTGACTGCCTACCTTAACTGTTTTATCTGGTAACACTTACTTTCTAGTTATGTGATAGTTATGTGTATTATCATTCTGTTGTATTTTAGGAACAAAAATGTCATTGAGGTACATACCCCCACTTCAGTGAGGCAGAGAACACAATCATAGTGGATCTGCTCTTTCAACATGGTGCTTTTCTTCTTGGAAGGGGTCATCCCAATATGCCAAAGAAACTGAGACTATGGCAGCAGATAATTGCAAACATGAATGTCATGGGTGGCCATGGCTGTATTTATGAGCAGGTGCACCACAAGGCCACTGTCATGCTCACATCTGCACGGAAGTGTGCAGCTGCTATTGCCCAAGACCAGAGGGTAACTAAAGTTGGGCCTGCTGCAGAACAACCTCTCACCCCAATGAGGAATTCCTGGCAAATCTTATACAACAGGAAAACTCACAACGGAGTGGCCCACAATATGTGATTGATGTGAGTGCTCCTCCTTCTCAGTCCCAGGAAGAGCTTTCAGCTAGGCTTTGCTATATGACCAATTCAATACTACTGTAGAGTAATACAATTGAAATAAAAATACTTTTGTGTCACATGTGTTTTTTTCTTTAGGCAGAGGGATTAAATATTAGCACAGTGATAAGTTCAGTTCAGAGTTATCTTTTTGAAGTAACACGTCATGCTGATTGAGAGGACTACATGTAATACCCCCTGTCTTACTGTTAAATGTGATGATGTTGGCCTTACCTATTCTTTAACTTATTTCAGGACCATCAGGAATCCAGCAGCTTAGGCTTCCTGCAAGATGGTAAGCCAAATCAAGTTATTTCAGTACTGCAGATGAATTTCTAAAAATATATTGTGTCATTTTAGGCCTGTTGTGTGTATTGCTGTATTGTCTGTTATAGTGGTAGCACTTTTGGTTGTTTAGGGCCAACTTTGTGCTGAACTAGTAGTAGATAATACCAATCACACTGACCCTGAGCACATCTCCAACCTACTACCAGACAGTTTGGGGCAAACTTCACCCCACCTATCCCCACAAGACATACCCCAAACCATACTTGTCATCAGTTCTTTACCTAGTAACCTTCTATGAACCTAAGGTAACATCTGCCTGGGATCCAGGCCAGTGTCTGATTCTGCCCTTGTGGGACGGTTGTATATGGAATAATCTGATATAGCTGATTTCATCAGCATTGTCTATTGAGCAAGTGGTGGTACATCATTATTGTCTGTTGAGCATATGGTGATAGTGTTCCACATGGTGGGGTAAAAGGATCTCTGTAATGTCAAGTAATGTCTGTCACACACACAGTTGACTGCAATGAGAATAGAACCCCTATCTAAGGTACACAGACTACAGAATACAATACTATACACAAGCACCACAACACAAGCCTGAGTTTTATATGTCTGCAGGTCAACTTATAGTGGATGACATCAGCTGGCCATGTGGGAGACAAGAGGTTAGAAGGGCTGTATGAGGTGGATGTGTAGGCTTCTGCAAGTATGAAAAGACTAACAAGCCATGTCATTCGAGAAGTAACTGCATAATAGCAGATCTACTCTGCTGAATAGAGACACGTGCACACCCAGATGACTGCAGTGGGAACAGAACCCCTATCTATCTAAATATACAGGCTTTAGAACTCAGTACTTTATGCAAGTTCCATGGCACAAGTTTGATTTTTACATGGCTGCATGGTGAATTTATGGTGGATGACACCAGAAGGCCATGTGGGGGACAACAGGTTCTGAGGCCTGCTTAGGCAGATAGATTTATTAGTTCATTTGAGGCCAGTAGCCAAATGGTAGAGTGTGTCCTAGGTGTCTAGGAGCCTAGCTGTGTAAAAACCCAGGCACCCTTATTGAGCATAGTTGGATGTTTGAGTTTAGCAGAGCAAGGTTGTCAGCACCACTGACTGTAACTGTCCATGAGGGATCACATACCATTGCATATTACACTTTGTAGTGCAGTTGAAATATGTGTGTAAACAAATACTAAGCCCTCAGGGTTGTATTGCTTGGAGGGGATGGACAACACATATTCAGTGAATATAAAAAAGTTTACACACTCCTATTAAAATACCAGGTTTTTGTGATAAAAAATATGATCACAATAAATAATTTCAAAACTTTTCTCACCTTTAATGTCACCTATAACCTGTACAATTCAATTGAAAAACAAACAAATCTGTTAGGGGAAAAAATATAAAAAATAAAAAACATACAATACACTGGTTGCATAAGTGTGCACACCCTTAAACTAATACTTTGTTGTGTGTGCACACCCTTAAACTAATACTTTGTTGAAGTACCTTTTAATTTAATTACAGCATTCAGTCTTCTTGAGTAGGAGTCTATCAGCATGGCACATCTTGACTTGGCAATATTTGCCCACTCTTCCTTGCAAAAGTGCCCCAAATCTGTAAGATTGTGAGGGCATCTCTTGTGCACAGCTCTCTTCAGGTCACCCCACAGATTTTCTATTGGATTTAGGTCTGGGCTCTGGCTAGGCCATTCCAGAACTTTAATTTTCTTGTGATGAAGCCATTCATTTGTTGATTTGGATGTATGCTTGGGGTCATTGTTGTGTTGAAAGGTGAGATTCCTCTTCATCTTTATCTTTCTAGCAGATGCCTGAAGGTATGGGCCAAAAGTGACTGGAATTTGGAACTGTTCATAATTTCCTCCACCTTGACTAAAGCCTCAGTTCCAGCTAAAGAAAAGCAACCCCAAAGCATGATACTGCCTCCACCATGCTTCACTGTGGGGATGGTGCTCTTTTGGTCATGCAAAGTGTTGTTTATACGCCAAACGTACCTTTTGGAATTGTGGCCAGAAAGTACAACCTTGGTCTCATCAGACCATTACACATTTTCCCACATGCTTTTGGGAGACTTGATGTATTGTTTTACAAATTTTAGCTGGGCCTGGATGTTTTTCTGTGTGAGAAAAGGCTTCCATCTTGCATCCCTACCCTATAGTCCAGACATATGGAGAATATGTGAGATTGTTGTCACATGTAGTACACAACCCTTACTTGCCAGAAATTCCTGCAGCTCCTCCAGTGTTGCTGTAGGTCTCTTGGCAGCCTCCTTGACCAGTTTTATCTTGTCTTTTCATCAGTTTTGGAGGGACGTCCAGTTTTTTGCAACATCACTGTTGGCATATATTTTCTCCACTTTTTGATGACTGTCTTCACTGTGTTCCGTGGTATATCCAATGCTGTGGAAATTTTTCTACCCTTCTCCTGACTGATACCTTTCAACAATGAGATCCCTTTGATGCTTTGTGAGCTCTCTGTGAACCATGGCTTTTGCTGTAGCAGGCAACTGAGTAAATGTCAGGAAAATCCTAGTAGGACAGCTAAACTTTATTTGGAGCTAATCAGAGTCTCTTTAATTGATGGCAAGTGTGTACCCAAGAAGACTGAATACTGTAATTAAATCAAAAGGTACTTTAACAAAGTATTAGTTTAAGGGTATGCACCCACAACAAAGTATTATTTTAAGGGTGTGCACACTTATGCAACCGGCGTATTGTATGTTTTTTATTTTTTATATTTTTTTCCCTAACAGATTTGCTTTTCAATTGAATTGTACATGTTATAGGTCACATTAAAGGTGGAAAAGTTTTGAAATTATGTATTGTGGTCTAATTTTTTTTATATCACAAAAATCTGGCATTTTAAAAGGGGTGTGTAAACTTTGGGTTCCTATCAGCATTTTGAATGTTGAAAATGCAAAATTTAATTTAATCGAACTGAAATGTTTGAAATATCTGAAGAGCGAACTGACGGAACATCAATTTCTTTCCCAGGGAAAGAAATCGGTGGGCCGTCATTGGAGTTTGCTATATCCTCCACTGTGGTGCGGTCTCAGACTTGGTATATTTAAGTAGGGGGGTGTGGGGGGTACAGCCCCCCATGTTGGAGTGTGTGGGGGGCAAAGCCCTCCACTTCTGTTAGTGTTTAAAGTATTAAAAATGTTTTTTTTTTTTTGCACTGAACACCGATTTCTTTCCCTGGGAAAGAAATCGATGTTCCATCAGTTCACTCTTTTGAGATTTCGAACATTTTAGTTCGATGAAATTGCATTTGGCATTTTCAGCATTCAATATGCTGATATAGACCCTAAACGTTTTATATCCACTGTATGTATTGTGACTATATGAAGTATACTGAGAATGTGCCCTGAAAAACTGATCATATGTACAGAAGATTAGCTGAATTTGGACTGTCACCCCAAGAGAGAGAGATGACAACAATGTAATCATGTTGTACAGCCAATTTGACTGAATCAAGTTTGTTAAGTAGACACATTTGTGACACGGAGAGCTATGCATGGGACAATTTTTTTTTTTTTTTGGAGAGAAAGAGAGGAATGTTGGAGAAGGGATGTAGGTATGTCTGAGACAGGTCAGTTGCCAAGGTGCGGAAGCGATTGATGACAGGATGTACAAGACAAGACAAAGGATTGTGAAGAACACAAGAGGTGGCTAAACACCATGGTTGGGGTAAAGGTGTGGACCTCGCAAACCCATGGACTTCAAGTTGGGTGACACTGAGAATTGAGTACCCACCCACTGGACTATCATCATTGTCATCGCACTGTGCTGATGGCTGAATTGTCTGATATCTGTGTCTCCTTGTGTTGTTCAGTACAATGATGGAGAGCAGTGTCTCCATCCAGTGTAGGCATGTGCCCAAAGTTTTGTGCACAGTCCTACACACCATCCCCAGCAGTTCTCCGGTGATAAAATCGCCCCCTCTGCCACTGCTTTCAGAGGGAACCACATGCCTGTCCTCCATGGAAGAAGTACCCAAGGGGCCAGGTAGTGCAGGGGCAGCAGAAGGGGTACTACCAGGTTGCAGCTTAAATGTGCTGAAACTTGGAGCCATAGCCACTGGAATATGGGGCAGGTGGATCCTGTGGGTCAGGCCTACACCACTCTGATAAGGGGAAAAAAAATTAAAACACCCCCCCCCAAAAAAAAAAAAGAGAAAATAAGGGTTGGGTTTAGAGATTGCACACGTTGTCTTATTTGCATGCTTAGACTGAGGAGGGTGGTCTTCAAGTTTAGGGTTCTCACTTTTGTATTTGTAGACAGCAGCTTATTTTGCTTACTGTTTAACCTAGTAATAATGACAGATGTGTGTCTGTCCAGAACAAGATAACAGTGTCTCACAGGCTGCTGTGAAAGGCTTACTGTAAAGCTATAGCTCTCTCTCTCTCTCTCTCTCTCTCTCTCTCTCTCTCTCACACACACACACACACACACACACACACACACACACACACACACACACACACACACACACACACACACACACACACAAACACCATTTGACCGCAGTGAGAGTAGAACCCCTACCTATCTAAATACACAGACTACAGAACACAAGAGTTAATTCAAGTGCCTCAACACCAGTGTGAATTTTGCGGGACTGCAGGTCAACTTATAGTAGATGATGTCAGCAGGACATGTGTTAGACAAGAGTTTGGGGGGCCTGCATGAAATGGATGTGTAGGCTTGTGTAAGTCTCCAAAACTGGCAATACATGACATTGGAGAAATAAAGTACAGTTGTGTAAAATATTACCATAACAGCTGATGTCCTTACCTTTACTGCTGCAGTATTCATTGTCATATGGGGCTCCCTGCTGCAGAAGCTTGAATGTCCAGCCAGTCTACCAAAGACTACTTGTTGCTTATTTCAAAGTTACACTGAACATCACTCAAATGCTGTTTACATAGTATACAGCATAAAGGTGACTTCAGGCCTACCATAAACAGAACTGATTGCCCCAATAAGAATACCAGTCCAAGTAACCCAAGAGGTAATCTGTACATCCAGGAACCAAGAGATTTGGGGGGGGGGTGGAGGAAGGGATCAAATACTAGAGGTGTGAAGACAAGGACATCTACCATTATGGTAAGATTTTACACAACTATACTATATCCTTACATTCACTGCTACAGTAGTCATTACCACATGGCAGATTGCCAAAGCTCAAGAGGAAACTTGGGAGGGGGGAAGGAGCAGAAGATTCCCCTAAAAAACATGAAGAATGGCACTAGCAGAACCATCCCTAGCTCTAGATATATCATCTAACTTGTAGTGCTTGTTAAAGGTATGCACAGAAGTCCAGGTAACTGCTTCAAGAATATAGTTAGTATATAAGCCCTTGAAAAAAGCACCGAAAGAAGCCACAACTCTAGTAGAATGAGTCTTAACTGAAGAAGGAAGACTCTTGCCATGAAAAGTGTAATAAAAGGAAATAGCCTTAAGTATCCAAGCAGAAATAGTTTGCTTAGATACAAGTCTGAAAGATCTTGGAAGAAAAGAAATGGATAGCTGATCAGATTTTCTAATAACCTTAGTCCTATCCAAATAAGCCCCTAGTTGCCTATGCATCCCAAAGTACGCAGCACACTCTCACTGTCATCTTGCAGAGAGGGGAAAAAGTAGGCAGATTAATAGACTAGTTAAGTGAAAGATCATTAACTACCTTAGACAGAAAAGAAGGGTTAATGCACAAGGACACTCTGTCCTCATAAAAGATCAGAAAAGGAGGACAAGCCATAAGGGCCTGCAACTCAGACACCCATCGGGCAGAAGTAACAGCTAACAAAGGAACAGTCTTCCAGGAACAATGATGAAAGGAGCCTGAAGCATTAGGCTGAAAAGGAGCCTAAGTCAACTTCTCCAAACTAAAGTTAAGATCCCAGGGCGGAATAACTGGCTTTCTTGGAGGAAAACGAACCCACAGTGAAAAGATACATTCGGAACTGGCAGCAAAGAAGTTCAGTTTGTGGTAGTCCTGAATGTCATCTTTATGACTTATACTATGCAAGGAGCTCTTAGGTGATGTTCGGCATACCTTTTAAATAAGCAACAAGTAGTCTTTGGCAGATTGACCAGACATTCAGACTTCTGCAGCAGGGAATCCAGTATGGTAATGAATGCTGCAGCAGTGAATGTTAGGATATCTGTAGTTAAACATACTTCTGCTCTTCTGCCTAAACACACACACACACGCACACACACACACACACACACACACACACACACACACACACACACACACACACACACACACACACACACACTCTTGACTGCAGTGAGAATGGAACTCCTACCTAAGTACACAGACTACAGAACACAGTAATTAATGCATGTGCCATAGCACAAGTCTGATTTTCATAGGACTGCAGGTGAACTTATAGTAGATGACATTGGCAAGTCATGTTGGAGACAAGTGGTTTTAAGGCCTGCATGAGATGGATGTGTAGGCATGTGCAAGTCTCAAAAAACTGGCAAGCCATGCCATTGGAGAATTAACTGTAGAATGTACACTTTTACTTTTCTGTATAGACACACACACACACCCAGCTGACTGCAGTGAGAATATGCCCCTACCTATCTAAGTACACAGACTATAGAACACTACACTTAATGTACATGCCACAGCAATTTTAATTTTGACAGGACTGCAGGTGAACTTTTAGTAGATGGCATCGGCAAGCCATGTGGGAGACAAAAGGTTGGGAGGCCTACATGAAATGGATGTGTAGGCTTGTCAAGTCTCAAAAAATTGGCAAGCCATGTCATGCCATTGGTGAACTAACTGTGGGATACACACTTCTGCTCTTTTGTGTAGACACACACACACACACACACAGTTAACTGCAGTGAGAATATAACCCTTAGCTACGTACACAGACTACAGAACACAGTTTTTAATGCATGTGCCAGAGCACAAGTCTGATTTTGACAGGACTGCAGATGGAGTTATAGTAGATGACATTGGCTGGTCATGTGGGAGACAAGAGGTTGGGAGGTCTGTATAGGCACATTGCTTCATAATGTCATCTGAAGCCAGCTGCCTAATAGAACTAGGCTGTTTAGAAGCGTAGCTGGGTAACAACGCAAGTATGCTTATTAAGAACACTTGGTTGTTTGAGTTTTGCAGAGCAAAGCTGTGAACACCTCCAAGTTGCCCTGTCCATGAGTGAGCACTCAACATTATATATAACACTTTGTATTGTGGTTGATATATGTGTGGAAAAAGTAATGAGACCCCCAGGATTTTATTGCTTGTTTAGGGTGTTTTTTTTGGAGGGATGGATGTATAATGGATTTATTGTAAATATATGACATCTAGTTATATTGTGCCCTTAGTTTGCAATGTTTCCACTTGTAGTTTTGTCATACAAAGGAACTGGACAATAAACACAGATAATAAAATATCATATATACAATTCCCTAGAGCAATGAGCATTGGATTTGCGCAAAGGTTAACAAAGTGTACACACATGTAAGATAGGCCTGTTTGCCTGTAGGGAAGCAGTGCACAAATGCAAGCTGCATTGCTAATGTTTCACAGTTATTATTATGTGATGTATATATATATATATATATATATATATATATATATATATATATATATATATATATATATATATATAGATATGGGTTCCCTTTTTAATTTCAAAATACTGAAATATCGAATTTCAGTATTTCAAAATTAAAATACCGAAGTCTTGAAATACCGGTAAACCAGAAGCGCAAAATTGAAAATCCTGAAGTACGGATATTTTGAATTAGTGCTTCTGGTGTTGTGGTATGTGAATGGTAAGATGTGAGTTTGGGAATGTATGTATGTATGTGTATGTCTGTTGGTTAGGGGCTTTAGTGTCTGTCAGTGTGTGTTTTGACTGTGATGCGTGTGTACGAGGGTGTGTATAATGTGTGGGAGTGAGCTACTTGTGTGTGTCTGACTATATGATCTCGGAGTTAGTATATATAGGTAGGGGGATATGAGGGTGCAGCCCCCCACATGGGAGTGCAGAGGCGGTTGCCCCTCTGCTTATCTGTAGTATAGGATATTATATTTGAGTTGTGGGGGAAGTGGAGTGTATGTGTTTGTGTGTGCTGTATCTATAGTTTAGAGTCAGGATTTTGAATTTCGCGGTTTTAAGGTTTTGGTGTTTGGTGTCTTCGGCTATGTAATTTCGAAATACTGAAATTCGGGATTTCAGTATTTTGAAAGTACATAGTGAATATATATATATATATATATATATATATATATATATATATATATATATATATATATATATATATATATATATATATATATACACTACTATACCTCAGACCCATCTGTACTCCAGGCTGGCTTTTTCTGATGGTTAAGACCATTAATTGAATGCATCCTTATTTTATTTTTGAATGTCTGCTTTCTAGGCAATCAGTTTTTTTCCCTATTTCTGCAATGTTGAGCTTCACTCAAACAAGATAAGCTTAGCCAAACTGTTTTTCGGAATGGAGTGCATTGCAAAAAAGTGGAATTAAAAGAAGATAAAAAGGAAAAGGTAATAAAACTAAGGGACACGTAGGCAAAATCTGTAAAAGCAAAATAAAATTGATAGTACACATTACAAATTTCTACATATGTCAGGATTTGAACCCTCACAACAATACAGCTTCAGAAACAGGAATGATGCCTTAGTCCTCTTTGCCACACAAGCAGCTTTGCATCAGTGAAATCTTTATACAGCCATATGCATCAGAATGTACACTGCTATTAAACCATCAGCTGTGATTTGCACATTTAATTCTCTTTACTATATTTGGACATAGTGCAATTACTGACCACACAACCTGTCATAATTATGCCTTACAGATATACAGTTCAGTCTTACATTTCTGTGTCTCCTGGTCATTCATCAGTTATCTAACACATGCAGTGGGTAAGCCATTCTATATCATTGTCTTTAACATCAGAGCGGATATTAACTGGGAATAATGATATGCAGTGCGGCCAATAAATGAAGTCCAGGTTGGATGGCACAAATTCACATATACTGTTATTTTTGGGGTCTATATTAAATAAGCGAACACTTAAAAAAGTGAACGCTTATTCATTGACCCTAGTTCGGTGAACGCTGAAAATGCCAAACACTCAGAAGTGCGATTTTTTTCCCAGGGAAAAAAATCACTGTCCCACAAAAACAAAACTTAAAGCAGTATTTAATGTGGGAGGCTTTGCCCTCCACAACCCCCCTACTTAAATATACCAACTCTAAGATAGCACCACAGTGGAGAAAACGGTAAACTCCCCAAACCGTCCCAGCTATTTGTTGACCTAAGAAAAAATTTGCTGTTCCGGGTGTTCGGGATTTTCAGAGTTCGCTGAACTAGGGTCAATGAATCAGTGTTCGCTTTTTTAAGCATTCGCTGATTCAATATAGACCCTTTATTGGGGGTAGCATATCTGAGTTGCTATTATGGCAGGAACACTGATACATTCTTTTTTTTTGGGGGGGTGGGAGCAACACTCAGTTACTGTTATAACACAAGCAAGTCTGAAGTCTGAAACTGCAATGTATATCATGTCTTTCTAACTTCTGTCCTTAATGATTTACCAGTACAAAGGTATAGTGTTAAACCGAGGCCATGCAGGGAACATCAGTATTCTTTAAAGGTATGATTGTGTGAATCTTTCATGCCTGAGGGCTACTAATTACTAATGGAAAATATAAGTAAAATAAGTGTCTGGTCTCACATGTTAAGGTACTTTCTGTACAAATCCAGTAATATTTACTTGGTTATTGTTCCAAGTTAAGAAATACCAAGGATATGCTATAATATTTATTTATTTATTTTATTTATTTTCAGTTTGATTACCGGGGAAGTCCACTGGGCCACGAAGTACCCATTTTCAGTGGAGGCCCAGGGAGAAAAGCTCCATAGGCAATACAATCAAGGTTACATAATGCAAGAGGTAAAATACAATGTCCAAAACCGTCAGGAAGATGTGAAATGCAGAGTATACATAGTAAGAGTGCAAAGACATTTTTTTTTTTGGCTTTAGTTAATTACATATTTACAATATTTACATAGTTACAGTCAACTGAAAGTCAGCTAAAACCATTTTGGTGGAAAATAGAAATGAAATAAGAGTGTGGATTGGTGCTGGAGTATAGAGGGCTTAGTGGAGAAAATCCTTTGAATTTATATAGGGTGAAAGAAAGAACATTTCCATTTGGAGGATAGGTGTAAGAAAAGTTGGGTCTTAAAGGATTTCGTGTTAAGTATGGTCCTAAGTGATGGAGGGAGAGAGTTTCATTTTCTACCAAGAGAGAAGGAGAGTAGAAGCTGGCCAGCGGGATGTTTAGCTTTGTGAATGGAGATTAGGTTTTGGTGTTTAGATCTCAGAGATCTGTTTGGGATGTAAGGGGGAAGGATGTTAGATAAGGCTGGGCATTTATCTGGGTAAAATATTAATTTGTGAGCGGTTGTTAGTTGGAGATAGTCAATGTGGTTAGGGAGTTCTAACCAGTTAAGAGATTGTAGGGTATGGCAGTGGTGAGCTGAGGTTTTGGATTTGGTGGCAAATTTAGAGATCTTATTATAGCAGGCTTCAAGTTTTGAGGTGTTGGAAGCTGACAGATTAGTTAGAAGAGGGGCACCATAAAGTAGAGGGGGTAGGAGGCAGGTGATTGCCAAGGTGTGCCTAGAGGAGTTTGAAAGAAATTGATTATTCCTGTAGAGCATACCTAACTTTTGGTGGGTTTTCTTTATGTTTTGTTGTATGTGGAGATCAAATTTGAGGCGTTCATCAATGGTAATGCCAAGGAGTTTAGCAGAAGGGACCACTTCTATAGGAGTGTTGGTTTGGCTTAGGACCTTGAAAGAGTTTTTGTGAAGGGAAGAAGCCTTGGCAGGGAGGAAAATTAGTATTTTAGATTTATTGGAGTTGAGGGAGCGATGGTTTTGGTACATCCAGCTTTCTGTAGTGGAAAAAGCTATTTGAGTTTTAGTCAGTAGTTTAGAAAAGTTGGAGGTGGCACAAACTAAGGTAGAGTCATCAGCGTATTGGATGACTGTAGTGTTAGGGAGGACAGTGTGAAGGTTATTCATAAAGATGTTGAAAAGCATGGGACTAAGGATGGATCCCTGAGGAATGCCGGTAGGTGTAGGCAGGAAGGAAGAGGTAGAGTCCTTCCATCTGACAGCCTGAGATCTGTCAGAAAGGTAACTAGAGAACCAGGATAGAGTATTAGTGGAGAGATTAAGGTTGGCGAGATGAAAGAGAAGGTGTGTATGGAAGATGGTGTCAAAGGCTTTAGAAAGATATAGCAGTACTGTTGATACAAGAAGTCCAGAATCTCTGGCTTGATTAACCATTTCTAGGAAGGATTGTAGGGCAGTTATGGTGCTGTGGCCAGGACGGAAGCTGTGTTGGGTGGGTGTAAGTAACTTATTCTGAGTAAAGTAGGTAAAGGTTGGTGGTGGACACATTTTTCTAGAATTTTAGATAATGGAGAGAGTAGGGCAATGGGGCGGAAGTTAGAAATGGAGGTGTTTTTACCTCCTTTGTGAAGAGGTAGAATGTAGGCTGAACGCCAAAGTTTGGATGCATATGACTCTTTTAAGGATCGGTTGATCAGGATACTAATTGGGAGAGCAATACCTTCGGCTGCGCATTTGAGGAAGGAGGGGGGAATGTTGTCAGCAGCATTAGAGCATGGCTTTAGTTTGGATAAGAGCTTTTTTATAAACATTGTGGGAACTGGTTTGAGCTGGAACATGAAGGGACAGTTATTAGGGATGTTGGTAGTAGAGTTGAGGAAGTTGGGTGGATTATTGTCAGGAAATGTTTTGGTTAGCTTAGCTATAGAATCTGTAAAGAAGGTGGTAAAGTGAGAGCTCAGTTCTTTGTCAGTTAAACTAGGGTCAGAGCAGGGGTTATTCCTTGACCCAGGATGGAGAAGAGAGTTAACATATTTCCAGAATTGTTTTGGGTTCTTATTATTATTGGACTGAAGTTTATTGTAGTAGTTTTTTTTGTCCAAGGTGATTAATTTTTTTACTTGGTTGCACAGTTGGGTATATTGGAGTAAGGCAGAAGACAGTTTACTTTTCTGAAAAAGCTTCCAGGATTGGGCTCTGAGATGCATGGTTTGTATAGTCTCTTTGGTCAGCCAAGGAGCAGAATTGGCTTTGATTCACTTGTTTTTTAGGGGGGCTAAGAGGTTAAGAGTATTTAGGAAGATGGAGTTAAATTGCTCTACAGCATTGTCAAGGGGGAGAGTGTTTAGGATTTGCCAGCTAATTTGTTTAAAAATGTTAGAGAAAATTGTGTGGTTGAAGTTGCTAAGGTTACGAGTTTGAATGTAATGATGTTGGTATTGGGAGGGGTTAGCTGAGTGATGAATGAAGGGAGGGAGATGGTCACTGAAGGTGTCAGGGATAGTGCCAGAGAGAGTGATTTTGTTTTGATGGAAGACTAAAATCCAATCTATGATGGACCCTGGAGGGTGGTTTTTGTTGGACGGGTTGTAGAATGGATTACTTGGGTGAAGTTGTAAAGGTTAATGGCTAGGGAGCGGGAAGGTGTGTTGATTTTATTCCAGTCAATATTGATGTCACCTAGAATAAAGATTTCATATTTTATTTCAGATGAGGCCCAGTGGAGAATATTCTCAATGGTCGAGATATTATCGCTTGGGGAGATATACAAGGAAATAATGCAGATATTTTTATGTTTATTTAGTCGGAGGAGACTTGCTGTTATTTCAGTATTTTTGAATTGTGGGGTTGGGATTTGAAGGGGGATTAGGGAGAGAAGGTTAGAGTAGATTAAGGCAGAGCCTCCACTTTTTTTATTTAAACGGTCACTTCTGAGGATGTGGAAACCTGGAGGTAAGATTTCAGAATCAGAAATATGAGGTTTTAGCCAGGTTTCAGAGATGGCTAAGATGTCAGGTTGGTTATGATTGATCCAAGCATGGACACGGTGAATTTTGTTGTTAAGGCTCTGGGCATTGATAGTGAAAACCTTAAGGGTGCTAAGAGAGGAAGTAGGAGAAGAAGGAGAAGGGAGGAGAGGCTTATTTGAAGTAGGGGAGGAAGGGGAAGCAGGGAACGAGTTGCTTGTACTGAGGCAGGGGCCAGGGTTAGGAATATATGTCTCCAGATAAGGCTAGGATATTACACGAGATAACTTTTTGCCTTTTATGTTTGGATTGTAGGAAGTTGTTTGGGGTTAAAGGAAATGTAAGAGAGAAGGTTTTTGTAGAGGAGAAGAATAGTTTGGGATGGAAAAGGTGCAGTAGGTTTGGTGGGATAAGGGAGGGGGAAATGGAGTGGAAGTGAGACAGTAGAAGAGGTTGTGGGTGAGTGAAAGGGATAGTTTGAGTAGAAGGTATGTATGTGGGAGCTTTTGAGGAGTATGAAGTAGCATGATAGAGAGGAATTAGTAAGATGAGAAGGGAGCAGGGGAGTCGGGAAGTAAAGAGGATTTGGGAGGGCATGTTTGGAATGGGTGGGATTAAGGAAGGGAGAAATAAAAAAGGAAGTTGTAAGCTAGTTGAGGACAGAAGGTAAGGAAGTGGAAGGGAGATATAAATTGTGGATAGGAGAGGGGAAGATTAAGTGTAGTGAGAAGGGGAGGGGTAAGAGAAGAGGGAGGAGTAAGAGTGGGTGGAGAAATTAGAGGGGGGTTGAGATTGGCTAATTGATGTAGGATTGAGGGGTAATAGTAAGAGGACTGTGATTGGTTAATAGGTATGGTGGGAGGAGTATGTGAGGGATAAATGTAGAGGTGCTGGGTCGGGTGGGATTTGGGGGCAGGGTAGGGGAGTGGAGTGAGCCCGCAGTGCAAATGGAGCTGGAAGAGCCAGAGGAGGAGAAAGTGAGGAAGACAATCAGTAAGGAGTGAAATAGTCAGAAGGTAAGTTTAGCAGAGATGAGAATAGGAAGAAAGATTTGCAGAGAAGTGGAGTAGAGGGTAGATGTAAAGGAGAATGAGAGTGGGAGAAAATAAGAGACTTAAAAAAAAAAAGGATAGAGGAGGACAGTTATAATGCGAAGAGTGGATAGGTAATACTAGGACAGAAGTGAAGGAGACAGCAGAGGAAAAGAAGTTAGAGGGCTGTTTTAGGGGAGATGAGGAAGGAGAGTGTAAAGTAGTGGGGGCAGTAAGAAAGTAGAGGACCGCCACCTAGTGGTCAGTCAGTCTAAAGCAGTAGAGACCCCAGGGGAGAATCAGGTAAAGGGAGGAAGGAGCTTTCGAAGTTCAGGATATGGGGTAAGAATAAGGGGAGAACTAACAGTAAAATCAGCAAAGAAGGGGGTAAGAATTAAGCGGAGAACTATTATTAAAGAATCATTATTAAAGAATGCACTCCAGGTTCAGGACTAACCTTGCAAATGCAGCAATTGACACATATTTAGTTCAGGGCTAACTCTGCCTGATATAAGCAGTACACAGCCAATACATTGGGAGGTAAAGGCTGTGTGAGTTGCCTGGCATCAACTTTACTATATGTATGTGAGTAGAAGACAGGTATTGGGTCCCTAGCTGGTGAGTGAATGTGCTATGCATTGTCTCTTGGCCAAAGCAAGGGCATACTGAGCGCATCTATGTCTGCCTACAGGGACAGCAGCTGGAGGTTCCTCCTCTGAATCCTCCTCTGACTGTGGTTGCGGTGACCTAGGCATTGTTGGGGGTATGTGTGTCCCTTCCCTTGCTGATGCTTCTGCAGCTGATACAGCAGGATCAGATGGTAGAAAATAGCACATACTGTGAATATTTGTGTACATGTGCATGTAGTATGCAGCAGGGCTCTACAGGATATATCTAGGCACTGGAACCATGACTTCAGAAACCGAAACACATGCTCTGTGATGTTTCTAGTTTCAGCGTGTACTTTATTATGACATTCTTCTGTGGGTGTGTGTGTATTTCTGATGGATGTCATCAGCCACAGTTCCAGGCAATAGCTAGCATACCATGGTAGATGGTCTTGTGGAATGTTCCCCCTCACAAACATCTGGTACAGCTGTGCTGTGTGTCAGATATGGGAGTCATGACAACTGCCAGAGTTGCCAATGCACACACATTCAAGATAATTGCCTAGGCATTGCACATGACTTGGCAGTTGATGGAGTGGTATCCCTTGCAGTTAATGTTAATTCTAGCCTGCTCACCAAATGGTGCCTTAATGTGTACAAGAGTGCAATCGATGGTACCCCAATACTTCAGGGTAGTGCGCTACATGGTAAAGCAGTCCCAATATTTCTGGCCATCTTTTCAGAACTACATGGAAAAAAATATTTGCTCACTGGCATTTATGATCATAACATCCAGAAATTGATGGAGGATCCTGGATGCTGATGCCTGTGACATACCCATCATGTCCCTAGATGATCTTTAAAAAGTACCAGTAGCTAATATTCTAAGGGCTACACATAACTTAGTTTCCACTGGGATGGGTTCCCTTCAGTTTGCTCTGGTACTGAGATGAGGATGGCAGAGCTCATGGAGTTCCTGTAGTGTGTGTCACTGCCTGTCTTGAAGCCCTGAAGCTCTCTACAATCTCCAGCTCATGTAGCTCTTAGTAGGTTTCCCTGGGCCTGAAAACTCTTCTCATTCTTGGCCTAGGCCTGTTGTCAGCAGCACCAGCAGCACTGGCTTCAGACTCTAGCACATACACATGTATTATAGTCACAGCAGCCCCTAGCATTGTGTCAGTTTATCAGTTAAAATTTCCTTGTCTCTACTCCAATGGTATTGAAGTATTGAGGAAAAAACAGAGTGTAGGTTACATGGATGTAAAGCTTTCAACACTGTCTCACACTCTTTTCTGCTGCACAAACTGCAGAACCTCAATTTATCCTCTGATACTGTTGCATGTTTCTCCAGCTACCTCACTGATAGATCTCAATCAGTGAGCTGGCCCTCTGCACTCTCCTCTCCTCTCCCTGTCAAAATGGGTGTACCTCACGGGTCTGTCCTAGGGTCTTTACTTTTTAATATCTTTAGTAATCAACTCTATACCTCCTGTCCTCAGTCATCTTTAGTGCAATACGCAGATGACTCTACAGTCATTACCACAGCCAACTCTCCCTCTAAGCACTTCTCAGCTACTCAGGCATCTTTTAACTTAGTTGAAACATGGCTCTCCAACAACCAACTCATCCTTAACCCTAAAAAAACAAAGCTGTTACTCTTCCTACCTAAAACGTTCATAGATATTAAATCCTCCTTCTCCATACAGTCCCTTAATAACACTCCCATTCAGGTAGAATCTGGTACTAAGCTCTTAGGCGTAACCATCGACGATCAGCTTAAATATGACTTGCATGTTAATAACTGTATCAAAAAGACACATTCAAAACTAAGGCTCCTTTACTGTAACAAGAAATTCCTTACCTCTGAAACCAAGATTACTCTCTCTTACCTACCTTCTAGCCAGTCTAATGTACAGTCCTGAAATTCCCACAAATCTTAACTCAGCACTCCTGACTAAACTCAACTCTACCTACAACAAGGTAGGTAGATTTGCTGCCCAACAAACCTACAAATCCCATCACTGTTTCTCTCTAAAACACCTAAACTGGCTTGAATTACCCCACCAGCTTCTTCTCTCTCAGCTCCAGATCATCCATTCTATCCTATACCAGCCTTCTTACTGCCCAGCACTATCCGCTCTCATCTCCCATTATTCTCCCTCCAGACGTCTCCGAAGCTCTAACCAAGACCTACTACAACTCTACAAATCAAAGTCTAAATTTGGACGCAACATGTGCAGCTATCACCCTACTATTGCCTGGAATAGGCTCCCACTAGAAATAAGGACCCTTACACATCCTAAACAATTTAAGACAGCCACCAAAGAGCACTTTAAAAGTCACTGGTCCTGCCACTGCACTCTCCCTCCTTAACATCCCCTACTTCTCATACCTTAATCTACTTTCTGCCCTTAACTCACTCTTCTCACTAGCTCTCTCTAATCTTCCTTGACTACTCTTTCTACTGTCTTCTAAAATCTATTAAGCAAATTGCCTCAGAGAAACATTCTATTATAATTGTCTTGCCTTCATGCAACTACATCAAGATAAAACAGTTTTTTTTTTAACCACTTACCCCAAAAACTATACTCATCTTAATGACATATTTCTTTTTATACATCTTGAAATAGTTATGCTATACTCCTGATTACTGACACTGTATAACATTGTATTGCTACTTAATACCTTGTAATAATCCTGTAACATTGCTGTTTAATGCTAATTTATAATGAAAATTGTATAATATGTTGGAGCCTTTCTCCCCGGGCCTCCGCTGAAAAAGGGCTCTTTAGTTCAGTCGGACAATCCCGGTCAACAAATCTAAAATAAAATAAATAATAAATAGTTGAATAACTCCACTGTGTTGGATTGGTATATTAACATGCAGTTCACCTGGTTATGCTATAATTAGCATGTATTAAACACATCTGGTGCTTGATCCTTAGTGCGCTATGTGCACGGCCATGCACCTCCATTCACCTCGCACACCTTCACATAAATAAGTTAAGCATAGGCAAAATTGATATTTATTTCCTCCGTTCTCATGATATTGTGCAAACATGTACCATAAAAAGTTAAGGAAAAGTTGCACACCCTGTAGTCGAACCCAAGACCATTTATATTGCAGCCCTAACACATACATGTGCTGCAACAGGAAAAGTTACATAACAACCCAGAGGAACCTGCCATACATTCCTCTGTTTTTCTTGGTTTTGTTAGGCACTGTATTGCACAAACAATGGCCAAGAAAAAAAATTAAACTAGACAGAGGCCACACATTTTAGTAACCAAATAATGAGGATGACACAGAACTTGGGAAGTCTGCATTGCTTACAAGCACTTTTACCCTTCACAGCCCTCCATGTTCACCTCTGCAAGTGTAACCTGACATACTCCTGATGTCATCATTCACTGTTGCCATGCATTCAACAAGAACACTGTGGAAGTGCCTACATGAAGTGAACATCCCTACATGGTTACTCTTTCTTGAGACTCATCTTTACCATGCTGGCAGCCCAGAATCTACATGGTTACTAACCATGCAGGCAGGGAAACTGCACAGAGTTGGAAACACAACGCTTTGCCTATATATCTGCACAGATGAATGCATGTTTTAATAAAATGGGAATGTAACCCATCAACTATATATTGCATATACCTACATTACAGTATAATAGTCTGTTTCATGACATTTTAAACATTTTAACAGCCTGCATTACTTACGAGTATATTCTTCATTTGGGGGTGGGGGAGTGAAGCTGCATTTATGTCATTGCACTTCCAAAGGTATGTGTATATTTGTTCCTCTGATTTTCTAACATCCACAATTTGTAATTAAGTAATAACGTGGTGTTACACGATAAAGTCAGTTCTGTACAAATGTAACAGCTTTTACTTGCTCTTGTTTCTGTGTAGATTCCTTCCTTTCCATAGCTGTATTCAGAAACTTTTGGAATATATGGCCAACTCAAGCACAGAGTTTACACGATTGCTTTAGAGGTTGTTGAATCACTCCACCATGTTAGTTTTATTCATTAGCATAAAATTCAGCTACTTGGGCTGTAATTTGTATGTATGAAAGTTTCTGTGTTTGCGCATGAGTGTGCACCAGTAGGCAGCGTTTACCGAATCTAAAACTTTTAACGGCTGATTGTGCATTGCACCACAATGCTTACATGGTCAGAATTATCATATAGGCTTTATTGAATCCCTCCGTATGAATTTATGCACTTAATATTTCTTTTAACTGAATGATAAAGCAATAACAATTTATACCTTCAGTGTAGTCAGTAGAACGCCTGAATTATGTTGAAGCCTCTTAAGAGATTCAAGACTACATGTAAACAAAACGTACTACCAGACGAGTAGCTGAAACACAACAAAACTTATTTATTTTAAAATCAGTCTGTTTTGCATAGTGTAATTCATTTTGTGATTTTCAAGGTACCAGACTAGTTCAATCATAGCAAATACATTCTGAATTTCAAATAATGTGTGACAAAAGATCAATAAAATATATATAAAAAAAAAACAACTGTAAAAGGGAGCAACTTACAAAAATATGCACTTACTGCATTAAAAAACAAAGCATTCATAAAATACTAAAAAAACATTGCTTGATATGAATGGCTAGGTCTTTTAAAATGGATGCAATATAAAATGGAGAAATTAATCTTGTAAAATTATAAGTATTTAATCTATTTTGCCATCTTTTTTTTAACAATGAAATGTTCTTTATCTCACTTTGCGTGCTGTCTTGATATTTCTAAACATTCTTTGAAAAGAAATGTAATGATACATGGTACATAAGAAAATATGTTTTCTAATGCATTTTGTAATCTACTATTTTTAACGTGTATAAGATTCTGCAATTGTCTGTAAAGCATCTCATAGTTTGACCAACAACAGAAGCAAGAGCCAATACAGAAAAATACATTTACTGAAAACTTAAAAGGTACAGGGTTGCAACATGTGCTATGTAGACAACAGGCGATTTGACTGTTCGCATCGTATCTGTACTATTCTCCAAAACATTTAGAATTTTTCCTCCACATCTGTGAGTGGTCTGCCTCCAAGCTGTGATAATTGTTCATATTTGATGCCTTGAGCTATTGATCTCCTGTTAATTGATTATCTTCTCCCCTCTGTTTGTGCAACTGCATTACTGCTCTATCTGTCATAAGTGCTGGTAGCACAGGGAGGGTGCTTGAACCCAGGAAGCTGCTTTTATTATAGTGATCCTCTGCAGTTTGCAACTCTCAACTCTCACATTTCTGCTCTTCCTTTACTTACTAAATACAAGTGGACATTCTAGTGTATTTCTCCCACAAAACCACCTACTCCTTCAAATAGTATGCCGATGCACTATTACACAAAGTAAAATTAACCTATTTAGTCCCAAAATAGTTCACTTCTCCAAAATTTAAATTAAAACTTAGTTATTCACATTTACCTTACCTGAGGACTTCATCATCTAATATTTGAAACACTAAATATTCTGGAAGGTCAGCCAATTGTTACTCTTCTATTGTGAGCCTCTTAGCACTTGGTGTCCTCAGGCCATGAAGGAATTGCCTTATGTTTACCTGTAATGACCTTTTACTTAACATAAAAAACTGTAAGTGGTACCAATATTTAATTAATTTGGAGGCATCCCTCTCAAGTCTCACCTAAAACCATGAACAGTAAGTATCATATACTCACAGACATTTCAATGCTTAATTATAGAAAACTTCAATAAGTAGCATTTTATTTTTGTGCATTAAACAAAACATAGTAGAACTGCTTCTTCCCCATTCTTAATAAACACATTGAAATGCCATTTTTAATAAATAAAAAATCTCTAACAAAGTCTCCTAGATTAAGTAAGAATAGGTCTCAGCAGGAATTCTCCAACACATGTCCTTCATGCACACCAACATGAAATCACCAGATGTCAGATTGCTCTTATGAAGCTGTCAGGCGCAGGAAGTCATCTTACCACAGGAGATGATGTGTACTCAACCACTGCAGCCATAGGGTGTAACTGTTTCCTCTGATACACATGCCCATGCATTTCAGTCTCATGACCATAACCTGCTGGGGTGCTTACATCAACCATTAGCTCACCATGAATGTTTATGTGGTTACCATTACATGCTCTACTTTTGAATGCATTGTATACACCATAGTGAACACATTAACATATAAGGATACTCATGACGTATGCTGGACAAGGATATAGATGTATCACAATCCTTGTTACTCAGTTTTACCTTCTCTGACTGTGAGACCCTATTGCGTGTTTTATACCTGCTTTGTTATGATACACCCATTTTATGGTATTACTGTATATGTAAACCTCTGCTATGTACTGCTGTGTACTACTAAGCTGTATCACCCAATGAGAAATGGGTAGGACAGGTCAGCCTGATCTTGACATCCACACCACTGCTGTGGTTAAGTGCTGTAACTCTTCCCTATTGAAACAGGAAGATCTACCATGCCTGCCAGGCTTCTGCAGCCTGTAGCCCACTCGCTGTAGCGGGTCCCTCTCAGACTCATTCTTATCTGCCACCTACTTGGCATGCCTGATCATATCAGTTATCTGACCCTACACTGGCTTAACGTTCATTTGGGACCACCTGCTATACTGATACGCTGCAATATGGACTGCCGCACCTGATCCCACAGTGGGTGATCTGTAACCCCTGTAGCCATTTCATGTAGGCCACATTGCTAGAATACTTGCAAAAGAAAGTAATTTTCAACAATACTGGAATTTTCCAGTCTCTGTCTTCCTTGTAATAGGAGCATTCTGACTTGTGTTTAGACATAGAGAAGATATGAACACATATTGCTAAGATTATGTGTTCTAGTGCTGAAAAGTCTATATTTTTCACTCACATATCTATAGTATAAAGGTGTGCTATAGTACAACTGAACATAACTCTCAACTGTCCCAATTTTTGTAGAATGGCCAGATTTTTGCCTCATAATTTTGGTCTGTCCTGCATAAAATTTGTGGTTTTCTGGCAAATCACTGAGGACTGAAATCACTAAATAATGACATACATTTGAGTTTCACACATCATATCCTACAGAAAATGCATACTAACACAAATCCTATTTTTCTAGCAGCCTTTTAAGTTTATAAAAACAGTATTTAAAATCTGTCCCTATTTTTGTGCCTTTGTCTCCTCATTGTTTTAGGTTTTGTGCAGATTTCTTACACTAAAAGATTGAGAGGTATGCAGATGAACACTTGAAAGAGAGAGGCTAGGCTAGCCAGTAAAATTGTCTATTGATATGATACAGTAATGCCCCTTCTCTCCTGTAACAACACATTAAGTGCAGCTATAGTCAATGCAACATTTATGCAATCAAAGCAAGCAGAATAAAACTTATTTTAACGGGTAACACCTAACAAAGCTATTGTCTTATATCAGCCCTGCACTAGCAAATCATTGTCAGAAGTGAGAACACAGGTGGGTAGCTGTTCTGCTGCCTGGTGCAGTCCTGTTATTGGGCACCCCTCTCCTCAACTTCAAGTTGAACAAAAAAAGAAAAAGAACTCTTCTTTTATTTTTGACTGTAGAAAACTGATTGCCAGTAGTAAGCAGCTGGTATAGTTTATGCCACATGTAGAACAGTAAAGAATTTAATTTCAGATCACATTCATTTCTGATTCTAGTTACCCACTAACACATTGTACTTGGGGCAGCTGCTCCTTTTTCCCATACCCTAGTTATGTTGCTGGGAAAACATACATTTTATTAGAGAAACACTAATATCTACTAGTAGAAAAAGTAAAAAAAATAAATAAATAAAAAAACACTGCACAGCATTGTGTGCCTCAGCAATCAAATGCAAACAAATAGTGACAACACTTACAACTCTACATCTTTATAGCCACTGTGCATACTGTGTAGACAAATAAGGCCATGTTGTATGGGTATAAATTGCATAATTCTGTTTTTGTGCATCAAAGAGATAATGCATGAGAGTTTTATCACATTCACAGAGTCCCAAGGTTGACACACAATAACTATATATACACTCATGCTGCACATTTAATTAGTGAATGCTTGAATGAAATGTGAATCTCAAACTTGCACAAGTACATGTCTGTCATTTTTTCATGACATATGGCTTTGAGCATTCTGTGATGCATAAATTGTGCCTCAAGGCACAATGCTCTTGCAAGGTATGTGAAAGAGACTATGTCCTCCACAAGCAGCACAGGAAGCAGCTACTTTGTTAATATAATGGGCTCTCCATGAACATGGATGACTGACATGTCTTGATCTACATGCTCGCTAAAGCTACAGACATTCTATTTTCTACAGATCAGTGAAGACACTGTGATGATTAGCTAAGGTGCTGCTTGTCTCACTCGCTGCAGGAATGCAAACAGATGTACAAAGATAGCACTTGGAATTGATTTATAACTCTTTTGTGATGATTTATTCTTGATAAATGAATACAGTCAGGTAATTTCACTTTGTGAACTGTTTTCTTACATGATATGAAGAGGTATGTCAGCCATCTGGAGGGTTACAGGAGGATGCAGAGGCTGACTACAAAAAAGGCTGCATAGACTACTAATTCTTTTAGATAATAACCACCTTTCACAGAGGTGCAAACTGGGCCAAAACATACACCCTTGTACTTACCACTAGTCCCACCTTTCTCAACCTACACTTTCAACATCCACACTGATTTTATAACATAAATGGGTATGTCAGTTGGAGGTAGGATTGTGTTTTATTTCTTTCTTCCACAGAAGTCATTACATCATGTTCAAGTGATGTTTTTCTGGAAAATAAATTAAGACTTAAACGTTTTTTCAAACTTCAATATACAGTTTGTGCAGTTAAACATAAAACTGGAGAGTGTACAGTGATTTCTAAGCCTCCAGTCAACTGTTCTGATTTCATGGTAGTCCAAAAAAAAAAATACCCCATAAGTGGCAACTCTCATTTTAGAGCTATATATATTTGCACAGGATGTCTCACTTATGTCAAATTTCTCATTGGATTTCCTCTGTGCATGCTTCCCAATGAGCAAAGGAGGACAGACTCCTTAACTACTATTTATTTCTGCTGGTGTGGTGCATTTTGGGTCTGGTATAAGAACTGTAGTTGGCTCATGGTGGATAGATGAAGGCCTGTCAAGTGATTAGTAGACAGCTATATCTGCAACTGCTGACTAATGCAATACTAAAACCACATTTTAGCTACATTGAGTCCATCATGCAGTAAACAGCAAACTCTGCAGAGTGGCAGGCCTCAACCACTGGGCTTTGTGAGGGTTGGAAACACAGGGCATCACCTACATGAGATCATCATGTTGTGATATTCTACGTATATTGACTGCAGGTTGTCTTGACAGCCTACATACAGCTGGCACTCCACCCTGCCCTGCTTTATGTGAATCTCTTCCTAGTGAGTCAGACCCCAGTATTTACAAAACCATCCTTTGTACATTTTAGGCCTCAACTCTTTTGTTTTTATGGAGAAAATGGGGAGTCTGTTCCCAAAATACATATAATTTGCCCTACTTATCCACCCTGCCTTGCAGTTTCCTCTGTGTTCCCTTTGTATGTTCCCCTCTTCTTTTTCATAGTCTCATCCCTGCTATCCTAAACATCTCTTTTTCAAACTATTTGTATTGTGAAAGTTGTGGTCATACGACTTCATCTACCATTGAAGGATTATTTTGACATTGTACTTGAAAGTGGCGCATTGGTGCATGTTGTGGTGCTTTGAGCAGTTACTAAAAAGTACATTAAATTGATCATACTTCTGTATTTATTTTGCTAAGTATTAACTCCTTGCTTTGTATAGTTTGTATTTTTTTACTGTAAGAGCTCTGCTGAAGGTGTGCTATAAGAAATACATGTATGCTGTATGCACCTGTTGCTCTGCCTTACTGCTTACCATGAAATGTGAACAAGTTGTTGCACTTGTTGCATTTTGGAACTGTTCATTTGCATATCTGAGCTGAGGGATGATGATTGTTCATAAATGCTTCCAGCTAGGTATATCCACTATTTCTCAGTGCACAGAGCTGCCTTCCCACATGACTATTGCTCAGTTGTGCAGCAAATGTCTGTGAATTATACCCATAGAGATTAACTTGTGGTCAGACTGGCAACCATGGTAGTACCCTTTCTTTGGAAGTAACTGGCATAATTAAACATGAAAGTATTGTATTATTTTGCAATATCAACCAAACATAAAAGCAATTTAGTTCATATTTATAGGACCATTCAGCAAAAGAATCAATCACCTTTTCTTGCTGTAAAGTATATGAAGATTCAATATGTCTCATTATACAAACAACATCATTGCAGTAAATATAATCCTTTGTATATCTTAAAAATGTGGTGAGTTGTTGCCTGAAGGCTTCAAAGGGACAAAATCTTTAACTTACAAATCAATAAAATCAATTTAGGCTCAGATATATGACCATTTCTTGAAAGAATGGATATAAACAGAGGTTAAGCATGATTTTTGTAACTTTTAGGTAATTGAAATAAAACAAGGCATCTGTGTTCAGCAGCAGCCTTCCCTAGATAATAAGCCTGACAAATAATAATGTGCAAGAAAAAAACAGGCTCTGAAAAAGTTAAAACGTTTAATAATCCCAACAACACAGTAAGTGCCTCTACTATAGTGTCCATGTTCTAAGGAATGCATTTAATTCCTTTATGTAATAATGAAATATCTAATGGAGTGAGTTCTAAGCTAAATAAATTAAAGATAGAATGTTCGTTCAATGTACTTGCTGGTTCACTTGCCTTCGGGTTTGTTGTCCACTGTAACCTCTTTTTCCTCTTCTCCTTCTTTGAGGTTGCCCTCTGGATGAATCCCAGTACTGCACAGTGACCATCTCCAGCAATTTGGGATGGACCACAAGGGGGACCAAAATCATCTGAGGGCGTGGTACCTTCAGCTCCTGCTGAGGCATATGTAGAACAAATAGTAGTGACAGGCAAAGAAAAAAGTAAAATAGAGTTGGAACTGCAGGATGAAATAACTAAGACTGAAAGTGATATTTCAATGTTGCTGTTATTTAAGGAACATGTTTCCATTTACAGTCAGATGCTGCCTAGATTTTCTGGTTATGATGGGTGGTGGAAGTGATTAAAAAAAGAAATGGATGAGAAGCATTAAAGTCTTCCAAGGGAGCAGTTAAAGATAATATATGTCATAGGTTCATAGATTAGTACTAGGCTAACTGCCTTTGTGGGCTATTTTTAAGCCTAGCCAATTACCCCATGTGAGAATCAAACCCTGCACCTTTGGTTTATAAGGCAAATACCTTAACCATTATTCCAACCTCCCACCCCCAAAACTCATCAATGCCAAGACTTGAACCCAGGAGCCTGACTCAATGTATGAGCTTGACAACATTGCTTTACCTGAATCAACTAGCAATGTGAATGAACATGTTTTACAGCATAACAAAGTGGGCACTCCACCTGGCTCTGTGCATGCCAATAACATTTCTTTGCCTCTCACTACTATTTGTTCTACATATGCTCAGCAGTAGCTGAAGGTGCCACACTCTGCAAGGATTTTCACAAGGTCCCTCTTGTGGTATGTCCCAAATTGCTTGAGAATGTCGCTGTGCAGAATCAAGATTCATCAAGAGGGTGATGTCAAAAAGGATAGGAGGAAAAATACATTACATTGGACCACAATCTCAAAGTCATTTGAACCAGCACATACATTGACTTAATGTTCCATCATTAATTTATCTAGCTAAGAACTCACTCCAGCAGATATTTCCTTATTACATAAAGGAATTAAATGTATCCCTTTGAACACCAGCACCATAGTAGAGGCACTCAATGTGCTGTTAGGATTATTAAACATTTTTGCATTTGCAGTGCCTGTCTTTTCTCTTGCTTTGTGAATACATTCTGACTAGTGACTTGACTTAACCATGGATTGGATCTTATTATACCATGACCCCCCCAAAAACGTGCACGCTGATTGGCCAGCGTGCCCGTTGTAAATCGAGTTATACTAATGGAAAAAGGTACGGTCGCCCGGACTTTTTTCCATTAGTATAACTCGTTTTTTTAAAACACTGTCTCGCTATATTAAATGGGTTTAACATAGCGAGACAGCTTTAAAATAAGCAACGGAGATCTCCGTTGCTTATTTTAAAGCTGTCTCGCTATGTTAAACCCATTTAACATAGCGAACAGTGTTAACGGAGAAAGCAAGATCTCCGTTGCTTTTTTAGCTATGTTAAATGAGTTTAACATAGCAAGACAGTTTTAAAATAAGCAACGGAGATGTCCGTTGCTTATTTTAAAACTGTCTCGCTATGTTAAACTCATTTAACATAGCAAAACATAAAAAGCAACGGAGATCTTGCTTTCTCCGTTGCTTTTTCACAACTCTGATGTACTGCGCGCGCGCAGTACATCAGAACTGCCGGATGCCAGACATCTGCGGAAGGGCAGTAAACAGGCATTATACTATGCCATTATTTAAGAAAAGTAATAGTTTCTTTTCTTAAATAATGTCATGGTATAATAGCAATAACCCACTTCTGGGTGTGGGTAATGCTAAATTTACCCACGGTTGGCTTTGTTTGGTCCCTTGGGCTTTGCCCTCGGGACCAAACCACGCCAACCGTGGGTAAATTTAGCATTACCCACACCCAGGCGTGGGTTATTGCTATATTATTTCATGTTGCTTCAAATGATAATTCTGCACAATTGCTTTAATGTACCACTTATAATAATACTGTGTTTTCTGATGCCACCTAACGTATAAGTAACATTTTCTTCAGTACTTATAATATTGCACTCATTTAATGCTTACAGTACAAGACTACCATGCAGCCTCCTTCATCAGCAGCATGTAATATGAACATCATTGTCACCTTGACTTAATTTATGTTTAAAGTAGTTTTTTCTCTGAAAACAACTTTTGAAACACAAACACACATACTTCCTTTTAAAATCCTAACAGCTGCATGACTCATAGGTGTAAGGATAATGTTTTATCATTGGAACATATAAACATTAATTGGTAATACATTTCACCGGTGAATTAAAAAGTCAAAAATTATCAGTTGCATCAATAGGTAGAGAATAATAAAAAAAAATGAATGCCTTCATTTGAAATTGCAATTTCATTTTCTGTCAAAGGAATGTTAATAAGCTCTGTTGGGGTCCTTTTTCCTTTTTTTTTTTTTTTTTTTGAATTCTTCTGACATTTATGGTTGTGTCATTGTTTTCCATTTTTTTTTTTCTTTCATCAGTGGTTTCTTTTGTGGCATTCTTTACATCACATTTATTCATGTCAGCACCACACTTACTCTAGCAGACTGCTTTGTGATTCTCAGAGATCTGCACACAGTTGAATATTTTCACATTTCAGAAGCCAGTTAGAGAGAAGAAGATCACATAGCAATTATATTATTAATAAATGCAATTGTAAAATTACTTTTACAAGAATAAGAACACTTAGAAGGTGTGCATACTTCAGTATCTGAATTATTATGCTTTTGGAAGAGTATTTCTTATGGTCAATCAAATGTGTGTGCTCTTTGTAGTACAATCCTTAAGACATGTTCTCTTTTTTGGTGTGTTTCAGTTTCTTGGTAGCTTTTGTTATCAAATCTGGATAGTAAAAATAATTATTATGCTGATAAGTGAAAGAGTTGTATTTCTTCTGTATTTCTGCTGGTTGTATCTTTGTTTTTGTTCTGTGTCAGCCATCACAGCATTTTTCAGTATGAACTGCATAATATGTAAATATGCAGTATCCAAACTGTTTACCTGTTTCTTCCAAATGATCTCTTCTTTAGCTATAATGCTTCAAAACCTGAAAATGACTGGTCATCCTTTATTTTCATTTTTTCTCTCTTTCTTTCTTTGTTTGTTTGTTTGTTTCTTTCTTTCTTTCTTTCTTCCTTTTCAGATAAAATAAAAAATATGTCACACTGTCACTGCCACTAAGGACTTAAATTTCACACATTCTACTGAGTCTTCACCTTTATTTTTCACAGCTTGAGATGTACATGTCATATTTGCATTTTAAAAAGTGACCTTTTTGAAAAAAATGTGTTCTCATCTTCAGTCATACCAAAATATTGATGTTCTCTGGTTTCTTCCACATTGTCCTAGTCATTAGCACCACTGGAATAAACCCAAGATCTCATGCCTAAAATACCAGGACAAATAAATAGGGAGTCACTCACAGATGAAAAGCAAAAACATGAAAGAAAAACAATGAACCATACACATGTTGTAACACAACACAATAAATTGTTTATTGTAGATGTTATGTTTGAGTTGTACACTCTGATTAATTTAGTATGTTTTCCCGATAAGAAACTAGATGAATATTCAATTAAAAAAACACCCAAGAGCAACCAATGACCAAAGATAAATGACACCTATCTAAGGATACAACTTACAAAAGTAGCAGTGTCCCTCATTACATTATAAATTCAACATGTATTTTACTATGAAACATAAAAAAATAAAACTAATCTATATTCATCTGACTATTAGAAGTGCAAATGTGTTGTTCTTTACAGTATGACCTTGATGCTGACACCTGGAGGACATTTAAATTAAATCCAATTAATTACTGAAATATTGCTATGGTCAAGCAAACATGGACATTTTCTCAGTCTTGCATGTGCGAACCCCTACATAGGGCATCCAGCAGATGTGGTACTGGATGTCTCTGCCAATCCCGTACTGATAACTCAGCTCCTACTTTAATAGGATAACAATGTTTTGCATGGAATCTCTGTCCTGATCACAACATAGTGGAATATATAAACAGTACATTTTCCACTACATCATTCGTAGCCCACATATCCAGACCTGAAATACGAATTCTGTTCCATCCATTTAACAGATACCTTAAATTAGGTACGTCAAAGTTTTAATACATGCTGTTCTGTTTGAACTGTGTTAGGCACAGCCATGAGGTATGCTGTTTAATATAACTTTACTCTTCATTTCTGGTTTACGTGGTGTAAATATTCTAGATGAAATGTACGCATTGTCAGGTGTGTTTAGGAATCAAAACTTATTTGCAGGATCATGTTAGAATGTTCTACATCTTTACATCTTGCACACCTTGTTTACTTCATCACCTTTGATTAGAAGCATGGCAGTGATCATAACTAAAGGCAGTTTACCCTTTTCTAGGAATACAAATTACAAGAACAAGTTTAAATAAATCAATTTAAATTTGAGGTCAAGAAGAAAGGGAGTGAAGAGTCCACCAAAACAATATGATTGCTATCAGGACATGCAGGAATATATCACTTGCTTGAGCTCTGTTGCCTTAAAGAAACAAAACACTAAGATACAGGTGACCAATGTCTGGGCAATGGAGGAGCTGACTTGGGTGGGAGAAGAATGTAAGGCACGTTGCTGCACTCCTGATAATCCGGCTCCTGTTTGAGACTGAAATCTGGTGTCAGAAAGCTTTAGCACATAGAAGGCATGGGCCATCTAAAATACATTATTCTGTCTCTCTTGTAATATCCACGTGCTTGTCCAGTGGTATCACATCTTAGTATGCAAGTAGTTAGTGGTTATCATACAAAAGCCCTATGACAGCATAAGTGTGCTTGCAGCTGATTTCTCCACCTGCATTAACCAAATGAAACCTAAACTGTTTGTGCCTAATACTATTGGAACTATCTTTTATTTCTATATATTTAAAATTTGTTTACCTGGAAAGTCCAACTTGGAACAAAGTAATTTTTCAGCAGAGGCCCAGGGAAAAAAACACTCCAGATGCATGTCATTGTAATGTGGGAGGAAAGTGGAGTTCCCAGAGGAAATACACATGGATGCAGGGAGGACATGCAGACTCCACACAGAAGCCACCCCAGCAAAGAATCAAACTGGAGAATCTGTTGTTTTGAGACAACAACGCAACCACTACACCACTGCGCCATCCATCTGGGTGCCTTTATTTCAGGTTGCTCTAGTTTCTGTTTGTACATTTGCATGGAAGTGATAGATTCAAATACAGATGGTGAAAGCACATACCATGTCATAAGCTTGCATTTTTTTATCAATAATTCAAGGTATACACTATTTCAATGAGAGCTCAAAATATAGGAGGCATAGTAAAACAATTCTGACCAAACCACCCTCAACTTCTGAATATCTAAAACAAAATTATAAATATAATAACTAACAGAGACAACAAAAACATTATATGTTCCTGAGCACCTCTACTCTTTCAGACTGAGCTATCAAAAAAAAATCTTGAAAAAAGAATTAGAATTCAGCATTGCAGAAATTTGGTTTCCTCAGTCTTGCTCACTCATACCATGCAACTGAAGAGCAAAAAAAATGCACTTCTTCTAAGATCATTACTGAAGAGCAAAAAAAAAAAAAAAAAACAAACAAAATGGATATTCCTTCTACTTGCATGACATGCCACCCATTCCATCAACTTCCTCCTTTTTGGTCTCATATCTGCATATCTGTGCCCTGCCCCCCAGTCCTCATTAAGACATTTATTTAAACAGTACTTTCTTCTTTACCATGTATACCCTGTCTTCACAGAGCATTACTGCACTCACACTTTAGTTTAAAAAAAGTTCATCTTTTTAAACTGCAGCAAACTAGTTACTACAAATGTAGCAAACAGTTGTTACAGTTTATACCCTGCCTGCACAGAACACTGCAACACTCATGTTTTATTAAAAAAAAAAGAGAAAAATTTGGTTTTTCACTTTTAAACTGCAGAAAACTACAAGCAGTTGCTGCAGTTTAGATTACACATGGAGAGCTACGGTGCTCAAGCTTGACTGCAAACCAGGATTGCCTGATGTCCCCCAGTAATCTGCACCCAGGGCAGTTGCCCCTCTTGACCCACCCTAGCTATGCCACTGAAACGACCATCAAATGGCAAGTATATAACACACCACAGTTAGTGAGGAGTCACTAGCTGTCACTTAAAGCTTGCAGTTGAACTGACTGATCAGACCAGGAATTAGGAAAGGAATGTGCATGTGTCCATTCCTAATTCTTGATCAGATTAGGAATTAAGAATTGGTACACACAAACTGGGAGAATGGGACAGTGAGCTGATTTGAAGTTAAAATTGGTATGTCCCATCAAAGTGCCCATTAGGAAACTTGAGAGCTATCGTCCCAGTGGGATGTAGTGTGAAGGATTGCTGAAAAACAACATACCAATAGCAATTAACATTGTTTTCATATTATGTATATCCCAACTGGGTGCCCTCTATCTACTTCCATTTACTAAGAATGATGCTGAGGTACAAAGAGAAGGTGATTGGTTCAAGTAATTGCCTGAATACCTGGTGTAATTCAAGGGGGATCTAGTACGTATCAGCACAGGCTGAGCTGCTGCACAGCCCTGTTTACTTTATCAAGTACACCTTGCCTCTCTCATTCCAGGGCTTCCTCAGTACTGGCTAAAGCTTTTGCTGTCCACATAGTGCTTTTTTAGATAGACTTCTAATCAAATCATGGCATGTTACAAGTACTCCTCAATGATCCCTTAAAAACATTCCCAAGTTTTAAATATATTGGAGGATTTTCAAATACTCAAAAACTCCATCATTCTGCATGACCTTAACTATGTGTTTATAAACTGATAGGCTTATATCTGAAATAAGGATTATACATCAAAATTTATAAACAATAACTCATTGGATAAAATTGTGAAGGAAGCCACTACAGGACACAATATTCTTGACTTTATCCTTGTTAATGTGGATTCTATATGCACTATCCCACTAGTAAAGCTCCTCCCCACTAAAGTATGATCACAAGTTGGTAATCTGCTACTTCAAGTATAACTCTAATCCCCAAAATGTGGACACTGCTAGTAGTTATAAAAATATATTCTAAACTCACTAAGAAAACTCTATTAATCTGACAGTTCCTGAATTCCTATCAGAATTAACCAGCATGGTGGCCCACACACACAAATAATAGAATAAAAACAAACAGATCTTAGTATTTAAAGAAAAAAAAGCCATACAAATCAATGAAAAATCAAAAATTTATCTAAGGTATTAAAGAATTCCATTAGAAAAACTAAGATATTCCATGAATGTAGGCTAGCATTGGAAGCTAAAGATAATTACAAGCTCTTCTTTATCTATGTCAAAAAGTTATGATAAAATACCTAACATTGCTCTCAACAAATTCAAAATGGCATAATAGACTCACTCACATATCCCTAAGGATCTCAAACTCTCTATCATCATTAAATGCACCTGCTAAATGCACTCACCAAAACAAAAACAAATATCCTCTGTGGGACTTCATAACATACCAAACTATTTGCTAAATAACACCAAACTTGCACTGGTAAATCTGCTCCTACAATTATTCAACTTGAGCATTTCTACACACGTTATACTCAACACGGTGCAGAGCACTTGTGATGTGACTTCAAAAGCATGGGTCCACCTCATACCCAGAAACTATAGAAACATCAGCCTGATAAGCCTTATATGCAAGGTCATGGAATGGGTCAAAACTGACCTAATAAACTATGATATCAAAAACCTTATGAGACTTGACGCCCAACAGTCTGGCTTTCTTGAGACTAGGTCCTGTCTAATAAATCTGATATTTTTTAAGAGGGTAACAGAAACTGTGGCTACTTGTTACACTTTCTATGCAGCTTATCTTGACCTCACCAAGGCATTTGATACTATACCATTTGCGAACATAATTAACTAGCTAAACACTAAACACATATAAGATTAGATAAGATGTTTTTGGTATGCCACTCTGTACCCCATATGATATGGCTGGGAAGGTTGCAGTGATCTTGCTCAAATGACTAGACATACCTTTTAGAAATAAATAGACCATATAATAATCTCTGATTTTAGTAAATAAGTACTTAATGAGTTGATTTTACACTAAGAATAACAATCACTTACTTTAGTATATTATTTTTGTGTACAGTTACCCCTTGATCTTTAATGTTGATGCTATTTTTATTACTTGAACATTCACTTTCTAATCATAATTTGTACCCATGTGCAAACTCTTATGGTGCTACTGTTATTTATTTTAAATATACTGTCATTATTACTACATTAGGTATTTGATAATTTGCAGACTCTATAAGTAATTGCATTATACAAACTAAACTCATGAACCCATTTGGTTATATAGGGACTTTCTTCTTTCTATATATCTGGGATGGATAATCCAAAATAAAGTGTTTTTAGCACACAGGTATGTGGATTCCCACTAACAACCCCCATCAGAATGGACAACTATCTCTCCGTCTTCACCCTGATGTTTTGTTTTCGGTATCTTAACCATTGTTTAACTCATGAAACTACATAACTATGATTAACATCAACCCTCACAACATTGAATTAATCAGTTTTCCCTTAATCAGAAGAGTATCAATTACCTCAGCAAGGGCAAGACTGTCATCAGCATGGCTTTATTAAAAATAATCTACTGTAACCAGCTTTTTGATAAGGTTGTTATTTGAACATTGAAGGCACATTTTCATGTTGAAGGTACTTTTCTAGATATGCCAAAGTTTTTGATCTATTGGAATAAGAAATCTTAATTCAGAAATGTTTCCATCTGGGTATTAATATACATCATTTATTTGATGAGCTGCTTGTCAGAAATATCTGACAGACTGATAATATATTGGTTGTCCCTTTGCTTATATCACTGGAAGTTCATCAGGGTCTGATTTTGTCTAATTTATACTTTTTGGATTTTCCATTTCACCATTGGTCCTGGCATTCTGAATATGTTGTTGATATAAATTTAGTCTATACAGTAAGGTTGAAGCAATAAATGTTTTCTTTACAAACAAATCTGAATGCTATTTTCCAAGCACAGAGGTTATTAATATACAATTGACTTGGAATTTTAAAACAGTATGTAATCTTGACTTGACCATTTTACTTACTGGCAATAGACTAAAGCTCAGCTAGATATTAAAGTAATTGGGAAAGCAATCGTGCTGGGTATAGGTTTTTTTCTGTTCAGGAACTCAGACATTCATCTCTCAATGGTGAAAAAAAAAACAAAATAAGACTTAAACAGTATTTTTAGAAACTCTATCATTCTTCTGTGTTTGTTTCTCTGTTTCTCTGTCTTTGGTTTAACTGTTTGTTTTGTGATATTAGGAAGAATGTGAGAGATCAAGCTGTGGATTTATTAATGTGCATGTTCATATCAAACTAAGATTACCATTCATGGTACCATGATGTGCAGTGGTGCCCTTTGCATAAGTAAGCCTCCAAATTCAGCAACATTAAGGCTTAAGATCCTCCCACCACAGGACTACTTCTGTTAAATTCTGACAAAGAAGAAGATATAACAAGAACTATCTCAGAACATTGATTGCTTAATATGCTTTATGCTAAACGGTATGCATCTACTGTATCATTATACTGGGCATGCTCACAAGGAAGGGCAGCAAAGAATACAATAACATCAACTAGCCAACACAAAGACACCAGAAAGTATCATAACACAGGCCCACTCACACTTTGTGAAGATTTTGCAGCATGGCACAAATCTAAAAATTATGTATAAGCCCTCATCTCCTATAAAACCCTAGAGTGTGAACAAATGAGTTACATTTATACATAAATGTTTGTATAAAGTCATGCATTACAGGTCATTATCACTGAGGAAATAAATAATGCCTGTGAGCATTTACTGCTATATTCAGCATTTACATTTTGCCAGACATGAACAGATGCTTAGGTCAGATCTCAAAAAGAGGAGTATCAAACACTGACACCATAGAAAGAGGCAGAGCTACTGGCTCATGAAGAACACACTTGAAGGGATTACATCATTAACCTATTGCACTGGATATGGATTGCCTAACATTGAATGTTAACACCTAAAAAATGTGGCTGTCTAACTCTGTCATATTTACATTCTTTGTCTGTCACTCTTGTCTGACAGACAGATCTTACCAGTTTCAGACCCCTGGCAGTCATGCTACACACTCTACAGAGCTGTGTATTAATTTTATTTCCCAGCAGGGATAGTAACAGAGATTGTCACAAATAACAAACTGAAAGGTGTGAAGTAAGAAAAGGTTTCTGATTTTAATTTGTCCAATATAAATTTTTCTCTCCAACCACCTTTTAGTAACTAACGACACTAAGGATTTATTCTCTGTGTTACCCTACACATTGGGGTTAGAATGGTGTGGAAATATCCTTACAATGTGCACGTTTCTGACCACCAATGACCTCAGATTAGTCATGGAATCCTTGGATATGGTGCTGAGTAACAACTTTATGTACTTCATGGGGGGAGTACTAGAAACAAATGAGTGGAGTGGCTATGGGGTCCACTTGTGCCCCTGTGTTCACCAACACAGTACTGCTATATTGGGAGCAAGAATATGTTTTCAAATCCACTTACTTTCAAATTGTTATCCTATACCTATAGTTTTTGGATGACATCTTTCTCATTTGGAAAGCAGTTAAGGATGATTTAGATGAATTTATTAATTACATTAACAAACTATGGAATTTCTGAAATTTACAACTTGCGTAAGATATGATGAGAGTCATATTTTCAATGTCACACTTGAAAAAGACTACGACAAGAGTAAATTTAGATTCAAACTTTACAGAAAAGACAATTTTTCTAATTCTTATTTATATTACAGTAGTGACTATCTGAACCATCGGAAAAAGAACATAGTCAAGGGACAGATAGTGTGGGTAGCTCATATTACATCTGCCTATGGTGATTTGGTAAGAGAACTAGATAATATTGAAAAACTTCTCCAAGAATGGGGATACCATGGACCCTTGATCAAAGGCCTCAAGAGTGAAGTGTTAAAAGGGTGGGAGAACAAATGTTGTTCCTCTTTTGGGTGATAATAGACCCAATTTGGATGAACTGAACCAAGTAGAGTGCCCTGGGTCCAAGGAAGAGATGTCTGGGGTGAAGGCTGAAACCAGCTATATTAGGTCATTTATCTTGAAATATAACAATGACATATTCAATATTCAGAAAATTGTCACTAAGTATTTAGGCCTTGTTTTCTAAAATGCCGTATGGTTTACCAGTTTTTTTCCAAACCACCCCTATATACCTATAAAAGAAGTCTTAATGTAAAAAAAATCTTGTTGAAAAAGGGACCAATGAGCAATTATTCACCGACAACCATGTTCTAAAAGGCACATGCAAATGTGATATGTGTCATCTGTGCACACATATGACACATTGTGGAGAATTATTTCATCCTTGTATAGAGCAAACATTCAGAGGGAACTGGTATTTCAAGTGTTCCACCAACAAGGATGTGCATTTAATTTTTTGCTCAGCATGCTTCTTCTATTATGTGAGGGAGACTGGACATGCCCTCAAAAATAGTGCTTACGGGCAGATGTACAAGGTCGGAAAAAAGACTAATACCAATGTCCTCTACAGGCATTCAGTTAGGTGAGTTCAGAGTAGATTTTTATTTTGGGTATTAAAAAAAGTAGATCATATCCCCTGTGGGGGGCAATGGGAGACATTATTGGAATATTGGAAACTGATTTGGCAGTTGCGACTTAATGCCAGTGTTTCATCAGGTATGAATATCATATCTTCCTACTGCGGTTCTGAAAATGAGAGCAGCAAAGCTATAAGAGTGACTCACGGAATAATGTTGTGATTTACTGTTTCTAGTTTTATAATAGGGTTCTCATTTGATAGTTTTTTAGGAGAATGGACTTTTCTAAAAATATGCAAGGTTATATATTTACTGTATATAAAATTTAATATAAACTCCTTGACTATTTTGGATAAGGTAGGATTCTTAAATTGTATTTTTTATGTCATGTGTTGTAAATTGTATCCAATACAATAGAAAGCAGTAGGGCCAGATTCACGAAGGCTTGCATGGAGTCTAAGAGTAGAGTAAGACTCCTGCCAGCCAACATGTCTGCCGAGCAATCCAGGAACATTCGGCAGAGGCGTGCAAGAGAGCTCCTAAAATGACTCTTGCACGGACAGTGTTAGTTTATGCAAATTACCTCATTTGCTGCTGAAAGCTATGAAAATGAGGTAAATTTGTGATCCAGGAAACACTAACCTGTCCGAGTAAGAGTAGTGTTATTTGTAGAAATGTACTTAGTTGGCAACTGAGTACCGTTCTGCAAATAGCAAAATGGAGCTATGACAGCTCCAAATAAAGGATGCATCCAATTGAGGAAGCATGCCAATGGCCAAATATATGGCCATTGGCATTTTTATCTGTTGCAAAATAATAAAAAATATATTTATTTCCTCCATCTCTGATGTTTAAGAGTAGCGCAGCGCTGCGCAAACGTGCGATGCTCTAAAACACAGAAAAACAAAAAATAAAAGCCACAAATAGGGATTTTATTCAAAATATTCATCTGCCATGCAGGTGAATGTCAGGCTGAAGACAACATGGATACTGAGTAGTGGTTGCTAAAGGGGGAAGCTCATTCTGAGAGATGTAATCAAGCATTAGTAGGCAATCCTATGCAAATGAGTATAAGGATAGTGAATCCCAATTTTCCCTGCCATGTGAACCATGTCCCCAGAGTGTAAGAGTAGGATTAGGGGAGTAACAGAGTAGAAGATAGGTGACATCATGAGAGGGTATGTATCAAAAATAATGTAAGCTTATTTGAGCAGAGTGGCATGTGTTTGCTGTGAGTTACACAAGACTGGAAGAGGCATGTCTACAGTTGTCTAAACTGAAACCCAGAAACCAAAGGTGTATGCCGTGGCTATCAATAAAGTTTCTTGCAAAGCTGCGTACACTGTGTGCATGCGTGTGCATGCCTGTAAACCCATCTAAGCCTGTGTGCGCATGTGTATGCCCATGTAAGCCTGTGTAAGGCTGTCTAAGCCTGTATGCACGGATGTGCACCTGCCTAAGCCTGTGCAAGCTTGTGTGAGCCTGTGTTCATGCATGTGTGCACGTGTTCGCGTGTTTGCACTTGTTTGCGCGGCACTGCCCCTGTGGAAACAGAAATGGGAAAAGGAAGGAAAAGAAGTAGTAGGAAGTTAACCAAGGAGAACTAGCAGAGCTGCCAGGCGAAATCAATCAGAATCAGCAAATTGCACAGGCAGTACACTAGCCCAGCCCAGCACTTAAAACTCTGCAAACAACATTCTCCCAGGTTTTTCTCAGAAGCACTGCAACACTGCAGTCCACAAAGAGAGTTGAAAACTTAAAAAGCTTAACTGAGACAAAAAAATGTTAGGGGCTGCCATTGCTATTATAAGGTGACATGTGCAAGATGCTGAGGGTGGTGCCATTGCAAATGCTGCTGAGCAACTCATAGTTAGGAGACAGAGAAGAGTGTACAGATCCAGGGTAACCTACCAGGGGCTACATGAGCTGGAGATAATAGAGCTCTATAGAGTGGACAGAGAGCTCCTGCAGCAAATTGTTGAGCTGTGCAGGGCACGCCTCACACACAGAACCAACAGAGGGGAACCCATCCCAGTGGAAACCAAGGAATGTGTTGGCCTAAGAATACTACCAACAGGTACCTTCCAGAGACCAACTGCTGATATGATGGGGATTTCACAGACATCAGCATTCAGGGTACTGCACCAGTTCCTGAATGCCATATCAGCACATGTCGGTGATCATGTATATTTTCCCAATTCCCGTGAGGTATTGGCCAGCAATATGCGTCTCTTCCATCAAATAGCGGAATACCCTGAGGTAGTGGGTGCAATTGACTGCACGCACATACACATCAAAGCACTAGCTGGTGAGTGGGGTAGGGCCTACATCAACAACAAGGGCTTCCACTCCATTAACTGCCAGGTTATGTGTGATTCCCAGGGCATAATACTGAATGTGTGTGTTGGCTGCCCTGGAAGCTACCACGATTCCCATATCTGGCATCTGTCGCAGCTGTACCAGACATTTGCCAATGGGGATATCCCTGACGGTCACCTAGTGGGGGATGCTGGATATGCACTGGAGCCGTGACTGAAGATACCCATCAGAAATGCACACACACCTGAACAAGAACTCCATAATGAGGCACACGCACAAACACGAAATGTAATCGAGCGTGTGTTTGGGATGCTCAAGTCACGGTTCCGGTGCCTGGACACATCTGGTGGAGCCTTGCAGTACTCAGCAACTACATGTACCCAAATTTTTATGGTATGTGCCATGCTACACAATATGATCTTGTGAAAACAGCTGCAGCAGGAACAGCATGGGGCAGGGCCAAACAGCTGCCCACCATTGCCAAGGCCTGCACAGGCACAGATTGACTTGGAGGAGGAACAACCTGAGCCTGCCCCAGTAGGCAGAAGGAGGCATGCCCAGTATGCCTTGGCCTTGGCAAAGAGGCAACACATAGCACATACACTGGCTCAGTAGGAACCCTGGAAATTATACCTCTCTCTGACTTGCACATAAAATAAAAGGAATGCCTAACATGACACTACCTGTTTCCAAACATGTATAGGAAGTGTAGTATGTGCATCCAACATAGGCAGCCCTGCAGCACCACCTGAGTCATGATTGCCATGTTTTAAGCAATATAAAGCAGTGCTAAGCAGATTTTACCAAAATATATTATATGTAAACAAAATTGCTCATGCTAACTAGCACAATGTCGGGCAATGTTGAGCAATGTTGGGCAAGGTCGAGCAAAGTTGAGCAAAGTCAGTTAAACATGCTCATATCTGCTTTACTGTTTCTTAAGCAGTCTGGTTTGCCCAGCATGAAAATAAAAAAGCAGTGACAGGGCTCGAACCCAGGATACTGTGCACTACAGTCACAGTAGTAAACCACTAAGCCATGATAGCATTTCAGTGCCCCAGACACAGCAGGACAATTGTACACTAATGCAAACACAAGGAAATGCTGTATCATGCCCCTAAAGAGGCAAATGAGTAACCTCCCCCACAAGCCTATGCAGACAGAGAACATCAGGCTGATGATGTGATGTGGGTTGTGTAGGCTATGAAGTCACAATCTAATATACGTGACATTGGATGCTAAGATCTGTAGTACAGTAGTATGCCTCAAGCCAGTATAATAGGCAACAGTACAGACTGAAATGGTGTCATGTACATAGCAGTGCAGGCATAGCAAATGTGTATAAGTGTCAGGTGAAACTCACATCCAATTTACACCCACAGTAACAATCAGGTGTGCCCCTGGGTAGAAATGTACAAAGAATAGCTGTCCCCCCTGCATGTAGAAATGTTGATAAGTCTATGCAAAGTGTCTCATGGAAGCCCTGCAGGCACAGCATGATCCCTGTTGATCTATGACACAAAGGTGAGCCCTGCTGTAGAAATACAACTTGATTTTCCATACACATATAGTATAAATGTCTATACCGGGCGTGCTCACACACTCCAACAAATGTAGTGGATTTCATTCAGCATCACACTGAAAGGTCATACTGGGTATGCTGACACACTTAAAGAAACAAAGCAAATGTCAGGCAGCAACATACTGAAAGGTCATACTGGGCATGCTCACACACTTAGGCTAAATACGGATGTGATAATAAGGGATCTATGGAAAAATGTGGATAGTCATCTCTATTTCCAGAAACACATTCACAAAGTGGTCAGAAAATCATGCTATGTGTTCACACAAACTGCCAAAGTCTGTGCATGTAGGTCAAAGGAGGTTCCGACTACTCAGCAGTCATCAGACCTGTCAGAGAGTACCACAACACACTTGCGATGAATCTGACTAGGCACATTCAGCAGCTAGAAAGACCAATGAAGTACCTTAACAAGAGGATTACTGGCCTCAAATAGTTGCTCCATGCAACAAGACTGAATGTAACCCAATGTACTCTGTTGCATACTGTCTACTCAGGAGATCTCTGCCCAACAGACAGGTCCATGTCATGGTTACACTCAGATCTGTTCTGAGTTACAGCTCAATGGCACTAAATGTACAGAGCCAACTGATATTGCCAACATCCTTGCAGATAGGATCAGTGTTAACTTTACCCCCCCTCTCACCCATGAAAGAGCACATCTCTATAATGGAAGACTGCAAAGTTGCTGTCATCAAGGCTGCACAGGTAAAAAATACTCTCCAAAGCCAGTATCACAGCAGCCATGGGACCAGATAACTTCCCAGACTGTATAGTATCTATTTTCCTGAAGTAAACATTAACATGGAATGTCTGTGGCTACTGAAGTTTCCAGAGGACTGTAAACTAGGAGCCATAATTGTAAACACTAAAGATGTGGACATCCTATAAAAGGGCCTCACTGAGACAGATGGCTGTTGTCAAAGCCATGGGCTCTAGCTCAATGCCAAAAGGTGCATTGTCATCCCCTTTATTAAAAACTCTGTAGCCAAGAACTACAACATAGGTGGCAGTATACTTCACACTGAAAGTGTGACAAGAGACCTTGGGTCACAGGTGGACAGTGGATACAACTGTGATAATTACATTCCCACAGTAGTCAGGAAACCCTCCTATGTGGCACACCTCATCACAAAATGTGTCTCATGCAGAATAGAAGAGGACATTGCTCCCCTCTACTCATCACTCACTAGAACTATAATAGAGAGCAACACCACTGTTGCTATGTACCTCACAAGACAACTACAACAACTGGAAAGCCAGCAGCAATACCTCACAAAGAGCATTAGTGGCCTGAAATACATGCCATACACAAACCATCTCAAAATGATCCATCTGTACTCCCTTGCATATCGCCTACTCAGAGGTGTTCACTGCCTAACATACAAAGCTAGGTCAAACACAGAGCTATTGGATATGCTCCTCGTAAAACACTCACAATCCCTCTGACCTTTGGACCCAAAACCACGAGTGAAATACAAAAGGAAGGGGTGTACTCATTTACCTTATGGATACCCACACCTTCAGGTTAGAGGCACAGCATGAGGCCTTGGAGACCATGCAAGTGCAACTAACATTGGGCAAAGCTGCCATCAGATTGCAGCCTGCTACAGATCACGTACATTGTCTCAGGAACCTCAATCAGTATTCCGGAGAACAGTGGAAAATATAAAGGTCCTATCAAACAACATTATATGAGGAGATTACAACTACCCAAACATTGAGTGGTGGAATTACTCGTGTACAACATCCTTTGCTCAATGTTTCCTAGAGTTTAAAAACTCTAACACCCTGGAACATCTGGTCACCATGCCCACTAGAGGTGACACCATACTGGACATGATCATCACCAACATAGGGTACCAGTGCTCCACAACAGAGATAACCCCCTTCCTGGTAAAATCAGATCATTAAGTAATCACACTGGACATCCACATCCCACCCCCCACCCAATCAATGAAACCACTGTGAAGACATTTGCAAAAGCAAACTGCACACTTCCCAAGACCAAAGTGTAAAGTTCCAAAGACCTCTTGCTATAGGATAATGGTATACAATCTGCAGAATCATTTACAAGTGCATCCTATGAGCATCTACAGGAATGCATGGAATGAGACATAACAAATAAAACCAAGATGCACTCTTCCAAAGATAGGACAACAATCAGGTGGTTGTTGGCCATAAATAAGCTAGACAACAGAAGGAGAAAACAAACACATGATAGAGCCAACTTCACTAAAGGAAAGGCATCACTGATCATTATTAGGAAGAAACAATGATCGTTCATAAAATAATCCAAGGACAGTTTCTAAAGACAAATAGCCAAGGAATGTAAGAATAACAACCACAAAGCCTTTTGTAGCTATACCAGACATATAGGTGTCAACTTCCAAATATGCTGTCAGCTACTGAAAAATGGAAAGAAATACACCAAACAAACTTTCATTGCCCACATCCAGGGGGACAAGTTCAGTGTAAACTTTCCTCCATCACCCCCAAAAGGGCCTGTGTCCATCACAGAAGGATGCAGAGCCCCAGGCGTCATGGACATGTAGGTAAAGACAACCCTCACCAAAGCTAAGAACACAGCATCAATGGGACTGGATGGTGTCCCAGGTTGCGTCTTACACTAGGCCCATAAGGAACTACACCCTCACCTACATTCACTGTCCAGACTCAAGCATACCACAGGCTATGTACCCAAAGAGTGGCATACACTAACAGTTATCCAGCTCCACAAAGGGGGTGCCACAACAGAACCTGGAAACCATTGCCCAATATGTCTACTCAGCCTGGTCTACAGAGCTATTGAGCAAATTGTCATGGAACCCATAAACTGAGACATTGGAGATTTCAGACACTGGACTCTACACAACTTTGCCTTGTTAACAGCAGATCATGGCTCCTAAACCTAGTTGATTTATTTAAAACAGTTACCAAGGACATAGATGGAGGTGAAAGTAGTCCACACAGCCCACTTGGACCTCACGAAGGACTTTCTACACCATTTCCCATTCTGTCATCATGGACAAGTGTACCAGCTTGAACATTAACAGCTATGTCACAGGATGGGTGTCCAAGTGGCTCACAGATCAAACACACATGTTCAGAGTTGTGGGTGCCATGTCCAACTCTAAGCCAGTCACAAGTGCCATCCCACAGGTCTTGGTCCTGGGACCTCACCTGTTCAGTAGATAATGCTCAGAGGTACAGGCAAGCATGGGAGGTGTATGGCTGAACAGATTTGCAGATGAATGGTAACTGTGGCCCATAATCAACTGTACGGCTGACACAGACATCCTCCAGAAGTGTCTTACAGAGACAGATACCTGATGTCAAAACAATGCCCTCAAGCTGAATGCCAAAGAATGCATAGTCATCCCCTTTGGGTAAAACAAAGTGCACACAAATTACCACATAGGTGGTAATCCAGTATGTACGGAGAAAGTAATTATGGCCCTGGGGACACAGGTAGATAGTAAACTCCCCTTTTATGATCACATGACCAAAGTGTTTAGACATTCCTTCAATGTAGCCCACCTAATGTCACCTATTGTAACCCACTTTGTATAGCCTGATGATGTCACCATCCTACAAATATACCTGTGGAAAGAATAACTCGCAGTAAGGTGTATAGCGCGGCATGTAAATGCGTACTCATGTCATACCATAAAGTAGTTAGTTAGGGGTTTGAATCCTGCACTTGACAAGTGTGTGCGTGCATGTTTGTTTGTGGTCTCCTTGGGAAGGAGCAACTGTTTTGGAGAGTAGAAAAACACCTTAAAAGTGGTAAACTAATCTTTGTCAATTCTGATGATGTCACCATCCTACAAATATACCTGTGGAAAAGCAAACTTCCAGTGATGTGTATACCGCATTGTGTTAATGCGTACTCCTCTAGTATCATGAAGTAATTAGGTAGGGGTTTGAATCCTGCACTTAACAACTGTGTTTGGGTGTGGTTTCCTTGGGAAGGAGCAACCTTTTTAGGAGAGTAGTAAAACATCTTAAAAGTGGTAAACTAATTTTTGTCAAGTCTGATGATGTCACCATCCTACAAGTATACCTGTGGAAAACAGAACTCCTAGTAATGTGTCTAGCATGTCGTGTTAATGTGTACTCCTCTGGTATCATAAAGTAGTGAGGTAGGGGTTTGAATCCTGCACTTGACAACTGTGTGTGTGTTTGTGTGTGGTCTTCTTGAGAAGGAGCAACCTTTCAGGAGAGTAGTAAAACAACTTAAAAATGGTAAACTAATCTTTGTCAAGTCTGATGATGTCACCATCCTACAAATATACCTAAGGAAAAGAGAACTCCCAGTAATGCGTGTTGTGTTAATGCATACTCCTTTAATATCATGAAGTAGTTAAATAGAGGTTTGAATCCTGCTCTTGGTGAGTGTGTGTGTGTTGCATGTGTGTGACACTGTTGGTTAATGTGTTGTGTATTTCTTTTACTACTGTATGACATATCAGTATGCATTGCACATGTGAGCTAGCTGTGTGGCAAATACATATACGTACATGTTATCTCAATTATTGCATGTGTGGGAACCCTGCTTTCTCCAAGAACACAGCTGTCATTTTTGCCAGACTGTGCTGCTGCTTCCCAGACCTTAGGTCACATCTGTATGCTTGTGACAAGGCCAGCCACTGCAGTGATCCCTGGCCTAGGTCATCCATGTCACACACACTCATTACGGTTTCTATTGAAATGTGTGAGTGAGGTTTTATGGCCGAGGTATATGTCAGACCTGTTCAAACGCAGCAAAGTCTGTCAATGATGGCTATTCATTACAGGTGTACAACAACCTTTGTGGATATGCATGCAGACCCCTTATTGCTTATGTGATCCACCGAGGGATTTCAAAATACCTTTGGAAATGTGATTATCAAAGGAGAGATGATGTAACACTTGGTTGCATGTACACATCGCTACCTGTTCATCATGTTGGTGGCTACTACCTATGTGGTACTGTGGGGATAATGTGTTCCGTAAAGGTAGATGACTATGCTTAGTTTGGCTTATAGCTTTACAGCATGGGTTTGCCAACAGGTATCTGTCTGTATGATACCCTTGTGGAGGATGTGTGTGTCATCTGGAGAATGAATTATAGACCACAGTATGCATTACCAGACATGGCCGGACATATCCCTACTGTGATTGCTTGTACCTAAGAGAGCTATATGCCAAACAGGAGTGGTCTCAGTAATGGGTGCAGGTGAATACCACTTGTTACTGGCATAGTATAGTACCTGAAGGATCCAAATGTTGCTGGGTGTCCTACATCTGTGTGTCATTTGTCAAGACATCATCTAATGATTGGTTATGGTCAGGCTGCTGAAGTTATGTATACTACCAGAATGCAAAACAATGACATATAGTAACAGTATCACCCACAGCACAGTGTCAAACCATGTCATACACACATGTGTAGTCAGGTTCCAAAATGTGTGTAGTACAATGCATACTGACCAACAATAGAAGCTATGGAGTGTTAACACTGTATAATACAGGGCATGTCACCCTGCCCATGTGTCCACTATGCATGTACATGCAGACAGTGCACCTCCACCATGTTCACAAATGTACACCTGCAAATCTGTGCTACACACATCCCACACGTACTATCCACTCTCTAACACATGCTGCCAATACTACACACATCAGCCAAGTGGCACATGGGTGGACAATACACTATTGGAACTAACCCTGGTGTAAACAATACTACATTGACAATCATAGCTTTAATACATCATGCCTGCTCAACTACACCTTCAAGCATATCATTACACTCTACTGGTGACAACATGCTAACATTGCTATACTGCTATAATGTCACCCTGTGCATCAGCACCATGGTAGCCTGTTCCGGCATTGATGTTACAGATGACAGGAGGTGGTACAGGTTTCATCATATGCACAGGGAGTGTTGTTGGTTTGCCAGAGAACTACAGTGAGCCATCCAATTGACATGTATATGTGTGTGTGTGTGTGTGTGTGTGTGTGTGTGTGTGTGTGTGTGTGTGTGTGTGTGTGTGTGTGTGTGTGTGTGTGTGTGTGTGTGTGTGTGTGTGTGTGTGTGTGTGTGTGTGTGTGTGTGTGTGTGTGTGTGTGTGTGTGTGTGTGTGTGTGTGTGTGTGTGTGTGTGTGTGAAGGGCAAGAGCACTGCTATGGGCCAGTGTTGATGTAATGTGTGTGGGTATGTGTTAGCTGTAGGTGTCTGGTTTATGTGTGTGTGTGTCTGCATGCACACAGTTCCACCATGTGGCTGCCATATACAGGTATTTGTGGGACAGCCATAGACTGTACCTGCCAGGCTTTACAGATCATCGTCTTTGGCCATGGATATGGTACCTGTGCCTGGCAGGGGTGCTACTGACACTATCAGGTACTAAGCCAGACTGGATACTATCCCCAGAGGTAGATGGATGTACACTGGACTCAGGTCCCAGCTGGGACTGTCCAGAGCCACATGCACGTGGTCTTTTAGGATGTTCTATGGACAACCCACCCCGAACATTGCTGGGGCTGGTACTGGCACTATGGGAGCGGCTGTGACTTGATGGATGTTCGTGGCGACTGTCAGCTGCTGATGTTTCTGGCATATGTCCACGTCGATGACTCAACCATCCCGTACTGTCCTGACACATGAACATGACATTGCGGAGGACATCTAATGTCTCTCTCCAATGTCTATCAGTGACCTTGGTGTAATTACGGATGGCACCTGCTAGGTCAAAAATACTGTCAATGACAGCAGTGTTATGTGCCTTCTGTGCCCTTAGTCCCTGTTTGGTGTACCGTTCCATAAGTGCCTGTGACTCCATGACAGCCTGGAACATGCGTGAGGTTGTAAGACCTGTGGCACGTCTGCCAGTGGCATGATGAGCAGCAGTGCTCCGATGAGAACCCCCGGACATCTGCCTACGTGGTACCCATCCAGACATCTGGGTATGGCTGCTGTGTCGGGATGCATGTGCCATGGATACTACACTGTCCTGCCAATGCTGACTGTACGCTGTCCCTCAGCTAAGGGCATTGATGATGGATGTATTGGCAGCATGACTGTGTGCATGGATGGGATGGACAGTTGTGTACTGTTGATTGGTGGCCGAACGGCAGACCCTAGCAAACATGCCTGTGCCTCAACACACCTATCATCAGTATCACTATTTTGATCAGTAACATCAGTTTCCCTGCTGCAGTGAACCAGCTCAAAGTCAGCACCTGTGAGAGGAAGACAGGAAACACACTTTACGACCTGCACATGATGTCGGCACACATGCACACATGCACACGTGCACACATGAACACATGTACACATGCACACATGCACACATGAACACATGCACACATGAACACATGAACACATGCACATATGCACACATGGAACAGATGAACACATGCACACATGAACACTTGCACACATGCACACAAATGCCCTCCTCACTAAAACAGACACAGACACACACACGCACACACACACACACACACACACACACACACACACACACACACACACACACCACCAACAATCCAGAACATACTCAATAGCGGGTGATGGTGGGGTACAGTATCACAAGGCAAACAGTTATATCACACGTGTCAGCATGCAGGACATGTGTCTCCCAACAGCATGCAGTGCGGGTGTTGACAGCCCTTGCCAATAACACTATACATGTCTTTGATGCATGTGTGTTGTTGTTCAGTGGTTGGCCTCACCCTGGAACACACTGTTTACATGGACATGACATTGCTTGCAAGTATTAAAAGCTCTGCAATGTCCTATGCACCATCTCTCACAGGTATACATACCATGGCTGGATATGTATCTGTGTGTCACATAGATATCCATTTCTGATTAGAGTGTCTGTGTCTTTAGCAGATAATTGTGGACACAGGTTTAGCACATGCATGCTATGTATACACACAGGATGAGTGGTGCATGTATACCTGATGGAATACCATTGCTCAACATAGCTATTGTACAGTGGTTATGGTGAGTGTAGGACATATTGTGGACATGCCAGATCCAGACATGACATGGCATGCTACAACACAACTGCAACATTAAACATCACACAGGCAGTGTGTGTCATGTGACCTATACACTCAATAGCATTATAAGATATATATGTGTCACTTTGTACAAATAGTGATTGCTATGCATATTGTGTATAGGTGCCTATGTTTGCACATACACAACATTGAGGTGCATAGCAGGTAATGCTATGTGTAATACTGTGGTCACTGTAATTGGATGGGGTGTACTACCATGAGCCATCATCATGCAGCATCATGTGGTCATTCAAGGCTACTAATGTGTGCCAGACTGGCACATACCATGCTGTACCGGAACTGCAGTACCATGGCTACATTCACGATCTCACAACCAGTTGTTATATGGGTTTGTAAGGTGCACAATAGGGGGCATTGCCTAGCATGAATGTGTTATGTGTTGAAGAGTGTCGCACAGCCACATGTGAGGCATCTACCCCTCAGGTATATTATGTGTGCTGTGTGGATGACGTTTGGGATACTGTAGTGTGACCTTTGCAGCGGGTGTCTGAATACACCATGTGTAGCATGTTAACGTGTACTGCGTATGACAAAGTTGTGTATGTTGTGTGCATGTGTATCGACTCTGCCAACCCAATGTCCACTACAGTGCTGCCACAATTGTGTGGGATGCACTGTGTATTGTATGTGTTTTAGGCAGCTACCCACATTACTGGGATGTGCATAGTCTCACAACAAACATGCACAGCATGCATTATGCATAGGTGTATTACGTGTACATGGCCTACACCTCACCTATGACATGCACATTTAATTAGCAATATTAAAGGTAGAACACACTCACCAGCATGGGTCTGCTGCCTTGCTGTCACACCAGAGGGACCTACAAGGATATGAGACACTTTGTCAGTGGCAACAACTGTGGCATTGCTACAGTGTGTTTGCAATCTTACCGTAGTACAACGGTTGACAGTCACAGGCCTACAGATTATATTCCTAATTATTAATATTGCACAACACTAGGCACCACATTGTCTAACTACACAGTACAAATCTCACATAAGCATGCTCTACTAATAGAGGTAACAGTAGTCTACAGCTATGCCATGTTACCTGCATGCTCCATGTCAACTTGCTGGGTGGCTCCGGCCTCCATGATGATACATGTTACTTGTTGTGGTTGTTGTTGGCCAGGAGCCACCTGGCTCAGGAGCAGCTCCTCCATTCTGGTGAGGGGGGGATGGATGGCTACCCGCCACCTGTGGCAAGCTGTTGTCTGCGGATATCAGATGCATGCTGCCGGACATGTCTAATTAAATCACTGCAGTGATGGCGTACCTGCTCATATGTCCGGTTATGCATGCCGATGTCATTTACCCTATGGACAAGATCTTGCCACAGCGCAGTCCACTCATGCTGGTCCTGGTTGGTTCTGGAGAACAGCAGGGCATAGTGCTGCACAAGGCTCAGTGTGATCTGTTCTTCCTCTGCCATGCTATAGGCGGGATTATGATGGTGGGACATGACCCTGGAAGACAATGAAACAATATGTGTGAGCAAGTCATGTGGCACACGTAACATTCTAAAGTACAGATATCAATTAACTGCCATATATAGCAACCTACTGGCTGTCAGAAGATACACACTTTCAATACCACATATCAGTTCTCAACCCACAACTGCCTGACAGTGCCTGGCACACTCTATATATCAAATCATGTTTTGCGCAGCAACAAAGTTAAAACAGTATGTAAGACTATACAACAGTACATGGCACACTGTATGCGACACAATGCACCACCTAGCCACAGGAGGTATATATCATGCTAATGCATCATGAAATATGTAATCCATTGCAATGATTGTAAAGTCCAGTGACAGTATTACCAGTATACCACACTAGTCATTGATGGCATACCCCTACCTAACATATGTGCACATTTGTTAATATAGGTGGCATACTGCTGTACTAGACTATACATGTTGCTAGATATGCAGTTATATCCTGCAACACACATATGACCGAGGCCATGGTACAGGCATACCCACACACACATCAGACATACATACCAGACACAAAGGTTTGGCAACCCAGGTGACCTTTACCTGTGTACCTTACAGTACTGTGTGTCAGTAGTTACAAGACCTTATGCCTGAGGTATGTAATCTGTCAGGACTACAGGGAACACACAAAACAGTGGTTCCAATAAATGTGGATGTATACCATACTGTGCTGTTTAGGCATAAAGCTTCAGGTAGTACTACAGTTCATACATGAGTTGGATTCACCAGCAGTAACACTCAATAAGCATACATGTACTGCTTTAGCCTACAATGGGGCACCCCATTCAACAACAAGGGACTACGTCAGACCATATGGCATACTGCTTTTTCTGCCTAGCAATTGCATACACATCTTTTGCTGGGATCACAGCTAGGACACATAATACCATGACAGAAACAGTTTCCCACTAAGCTATCACACATATACTGAACTCTGATACATTCACCAACACATTCACCATCACACCCAGTCAACCTCACATAGCAATTATTGCAACAAGTACATGTGGGTGTGTATCACTTCATAGGTAGGTAACAGGCTATTGGCCCTAGGGCCTATAGAGGTCTAGCCATATGCTACCCTGGTCTTTGACACACAGGTAATTACATTTCACATGGCCCTGTTAAGCAGAGACACTGAGGTGATTGCCTGGGTGTATTCACTATCTCCCATACAATCTTCAGGATTATTTATGACGACTGATAATTAGGATCTTTGTTTGCTATGGATAGTTGGTTTGTTCCAGAGTATGGGATGTCTCTGAGATAGGAATCTATCCCTCCAGCATGTGCTATTTATTGTGGTCAACAGGTTTGGGTCCCTAGAGCATGTAACTCATAGAGATTGTGGTCTGTTTACGTGGAGCATGTCCAACAGCTCTGGGTTTGACATAGCTTAGTATGTTAGGCAGAGGTCACCTCTGGGTAGGCAGTATGCGACACAGTCTAGTTGTGGGTTTGTGAGATGGTCTACATAGGGCATCTGCTTGAGGCCGGTATTACTCTTTGTGAGGTATGTCTGTGTTTTTCCAGTTGCTGTAGATGTCTTGTGAGGTACATACCACATGGGGCATTGTACTCTATAATGGGCTTTATGTGTGATGAGTAGAGGGGAACACTGACCTATATTTCCCTGGATGACACACCTTTTGTGATGTTGTGTGCCACGTAGATAGATGACATGACTAGTGTGGCACTGTGATCATCAGAGGGGAGACTACTGTCCACCTGTGTCCCATGGTCTCTTATCACACTTTCGGTGTTAAGTAGACTACCACCTATGTGGTAGTTAATGGGTACAGAGTTTTGGCAGAAGGGATGCCAATGCAGTGTCAACACTGAGCGTGAGTCCATGGCATTGTCACCATGCATCTGTTGCAGTAAATATGACCCTGTCTCTCTCTCTCTCTCTCTCTCTCTATATATATATATATATATATATATATATATATACACACACACACACACACACACACACACACACACACACACACACACACACACACACACATATACATATAAACATCCATTGGTGTACATATAGAGATACATATAGGCACATATACAGTCAACCTTTCATGGTGGGGATATCAATTATGCAAAGGTTGTGAGGTATACAGTTATGTCATAATATTGCACAGTGTTGTGCAGAATGCATTAAAGGTGTTCTCAGCCTATGTAGCTTTAACAAGCCTCACTGGCTGCAACACTGCAGACCTGACGAATCATACCCACAACGTTTAACCACCACATGTCATATACCAGCACTGTATGCTGTCTTGTTTGCCATACACTACAACCTACATAGAAATATGCACATAACAACCTTCAACAACATATATATGTCCACCCTTCACAAACAGTTGCAGTATGTCCCTTGCTCTATGCACAAGTACAGATGCTAATATATCTGACACAGACAGATCTCTCCGTATGTGTGTGCCATACACACACAAGGTACACACTGTTGTAGGTTTGTGTACCTCACGGCTGACCTGTTGGGCCTTGCTACAACATGAACAGGTGTCACATGTGAGCAAACAGTAATATTAGAAGGTGTATATATAGCTGCAAATGCTATGTTAGCATACTAGCCTGGTACAGCTGTTGCCAATACTAAGATATACGTTAATATGGCTGTCATGCATTTGTTACTCTGTCACATCCATGTTTACATAACCGTATGGGCTACTCCCCCAAACAGACATTGTACACACTACTGTACAGAACACAGATAACATGGATCAGATGTTTGACATTTAATGATGAACTACATATGTAACAGTCACATCCCAATGCACACAGCTACACACTCATTTCTCCATGCCAGTAGTTATGCAGGGCATCTGTGCATTGATACATACTGCTGACACATATGGATGATTCAAACTATGTAGAGTACTCTTCATAAACATCTACTACATGCCAGTAAATACATAGCTGTTACATACCTTTCCTTTGTATGTGTTCGCATTTGTTGCTGTATATCTTGAATTAATTTTTCAAGGTACATTTGTTTTTCAATATACTTTTTCTTTTCAATATATTATTTAATTTTCAATATATATATTTTTTTTCAATACATTTTTTATTTCAATATATATTTTTTCAATATATTTTTTTAAATATGTATTTGTTCAATATATTTGTTTTTTAATATATTTTTCAATATATTTTTTTCAATATATTTTTTTTTATTTTCAGTATATTATTTTGTTTTCAATATATTCTTTTTGTTATCTTTTTTTCAATATATTACTTTTTCTTTCAATATATTTTCTTTGGATCTTTTTTCTTTATTTCTGCTGCAGCTGTTGTCTGCCTCTGCGTGTCTCTCTCTCTCTCTCCCTCTCTCTCCCTCCGTACCTGCAATGAAATGATTGCCTGTGTGGACAGCAAGTACAGACTGCATTTATAGGTATCTGCACATGTGCATGTGATGGCCTCTGTACCAAATGGTGGCCACCATTTGGTAATTGCATGCAGCCTGCTGTGTGGTACTTGCACTACTCACTGTCATAACAACTCAGTGCTATAAATTGCTAAGTCAGGTAGGCGTAGCCCTTTCAAATTTCCAAAGTGGGGACCATGCTTGTTTGCTGTGGACACCGTTGTGTAAGTCAGAAGGTTGGTATATTTCGTCTAACTGTTGCTAGGGGTGTAGCCAGTGATTTGAATGTTGTACTCAGACCTGAATGTTACCACTTCCAGTACACAGTTGACAGTGTAGAATTGTACTCACCCCTACAAATGCTAACACAAGATATATGGGAGTATGTAGTTTCTTTTCTACTTATACAATTAGCTGCTATACATGCGTAGTTATTGAGATGTTTTCATTTGGCACATGAACTGTTTGGGAACTGCTATACTGTGGATATTAATGTACTCACCTCTGCACAGTTTGTGCTTTTTATTTTGTTGACATTATCACAGGATGCTCATGAAAACTGGACAATTCCAGTACTGAGTATGCCTACCTATATCCTTGCTGGACCCTGAACACACAGGTATTTTGTACGTTTGGGTGGGAATTGTCCTGGTATGATACTGTGTGGGGGTTGTAAAGTGCTGCTGTAACATTATTTACTGCTAGAATGGCTGGTTCTGTTATCACAGTCATGTAATGCAATTCCAGAACAACTGCTGGTAAAGTTCCACAGAACAGGTTTTGTGTTATGGCATTCCTACCTTTCCTTTACATTCACTCATTATGTTGCTTGATATATATATATTTCAGCAACAACCTGCTATATATCTACTGTGGCTTATTGGTACTTCATGCAGTTTAGTGTGTCCAAGGTCCAGGGTTCGAGACTGACAGTGGTGTTTTATTTTGCTGCTGAGCAGAACACGGGCCCTCACATGCAGGTTCACTAAGGCACTTTTAAGCAGTTGTAAGCGGGTTTGCATGGGTTTCTGCAATGCTTAGCAAAACTTAGCTAAGCGCACACATATGCACACTCGCACAAACCCGCTAACTACTGCTTAAAAATGCTTACTCCCGCTAACCCTCGCGCTAATTTCTTTGAAAGAAAAGAAAATGGGGTGATAGGAAAGTGGTGAAAAAAGGGCACAAAGAGGGTAAGACAGTAGGGAAAACAGCTAGGGATGAGCAGGACGGGTGTAGGGAAGGTCCATAGCTGCCCATTTCTTTAGCAGCAACAGCTGTGCATATACTAGGAATTTGGAGGGAATTTTAAAACCTTCAACCCCTGAGAGAGGGGTGAGGACAACAAAGTATGTTGTACTGCCAATTAAATTTCTGTTTATGTGTCCAGCAGACATGTGTGCAAAATGGGCAGCTATGTATGGGGCATATTTTTTTTGTGGGAGCAGATTGCCCATTTATTTTAGGCATATTTGGGGAGGTAGGTTGGGGAAGTACACAGACAAGACAAACAAGACGCATACAGGGGCGGAATATGACACATGGGGTGGATGAACACCACTGACTGAGAAGGATGTTTGGAAATCGCAAGCCCACGAGCCCACAGATGGCAACAGTGGAACTGAGATCTCCACCCATGGGCAGTCACCACTGCACTTCACAGCCCAGAGGGTGGCTGTGCTGGGGGCTGCATAGGAGAGGCAGGCTCACCTGCGAGTTGTGCCACTCTCGCCTCGAGCTGGTGTAGAGGATCAGCGACTGAACACTGGATCTCCCTACGCACCACAACCCGGACCGTTCGGAGGGTGATAGGTGGCCCTCCTCTGGCCATGCTTGCACAGGGGGACGAGCCCCATCCCCTGCAGCACTTCCACCCAAAGGTGGCACAGAGCCAATGGAGGAGGAGTTTCCAGACAGGGCACCGGACCTGCTGCTGCCAGGTGCCATCGCCAGCTGAGGTGAGACAGGTGGGTCTGGTGGGACCGGCCTTCCCATATGTTCTATGTTTAGTAGGGTTTAATGACAATATCGGTTGGTAATAGCCAACAGCATTCCAAATTAGTTGTAACAGCATGCAGTAATATTCCCATTAACCCAACACACCAGAGTTCCTACAGTTGAACAGCAAGCATAACACATGCATATATAGAACAACAGTGGACATTCCAACAGCATGCAGGATTGATTGGTGGCAACAGGCCACCAAGATTGTGATGTTTGAACAGGGCACATGCATCAAAGTAAATGCAGATCTTTATAAAACAATAGGACATATGTCCCAACAAATGTTTTGAGATTAGACATACCCATTAAGGTGTGGAATTGCATTGTTTATGCACATACAGTAGGGTGTAAATAGATACCTCCATTAACATCTTATATGTACTTATAGTTTACACTACATTCCTATTGACTGCAGGTGTATATCCATTACATGTATTATTACACTAGGCAACGTACATTAAGTTGTGTAATGGGTTTGGCTAGTTCCTTATATACCTGACCTGTATCTGACATACAGACTGTCCAGGATGCAGATGTTACTGCTACGTTTTTATACATTTTATTTATATTTATATATCTACATATCTGGATGTATTCAGGTGACATTATCAGTTATATTTCTACAGCCCCCTACATTTCTAGCAGCACACTGACATTTCTGGGGAACACATTAACAAGCTACCCATGTGCCAGATTTACCTAAGCATGCCAGCCATTAACCAATAGTTGAGGACTGTATATATGCTTCACAGCTACTGGCACTCCCTTCATCCATTTTATATGGGCCTGGCCAAGTGTGGGTTGACAGCGCTTAATACAACAGTACTATTTATATAATTCAAGAGTACAACAACATTTCGAAGTTAGTGACACAGACACACTCCAGGAATTATACCTTTATTAATTACATTACACACTTTTCTAGAGGCTCTCTCATTTATTTGATATTACAGTGCATGCAGAAGACTTATTCAAGACGTATTATACCTTTATTCATGGGTTAAAACACTCATTTTCAGGCTCACCTGTTGGGGACTTATTTTATATAACAGTACATGCAGAGAAATTATTCAGGGCTTATTATGCCTTTATAATTGGGCTACAACACTTTTTTTCAGGCTCTCTCACTTATTTTATATAACAATACATGCAGAATAATTACTAACCTGCCTGGTGGGGCAGCCTTAGCAGCCTATCTGCATAGGCTTGCTGATTCGCATCACGGACACCTGCAGCTGTGAAGTAAATGAAGGGATATTGAGACATACCTGTCCATTATATAGACTACAATAGCAATTATTACATACTCCATTCCATGGCTACCTACTCAGTAGTGGGGCATTTTCATTTCCACGGGCCTCCTGTATCCATTGGTTCAGTTGGTCCTGCTTCTGTCTCTTCAGGTCTGCATGGTGGTGTCTGACCTGCTCACCAGTCCGAGGGATGCCTGTGGCACTGGTGAGATCATGTGTTAGATGGCTCCAGGCTTCCACTTTGTAGTCTGTGCCTTGGAACTGGCCCTGCAGGAGTCTTGCATCATGATGATGGATGAGGAGCCAAATCATCAATTTTGAATCCTCAATGCCACACCATTGCACTCGAAAATGAGAGCCCTCTCCAGCACCGGCCATTCTGACTGCAGATGGGAGCTACAACCAGTTATGGTGATTATTCCCACCTATGGAGCTTAAATATGCCTTATTTCCCACACTTATTTGTGATTGGCCAGTTTTGAAAATTCTCAGCTGAGTGCACACCTGATTAGCACTGAGTAAACTTTCATTAATATGTATATGTATGTTGACACTGCATGACCAGCAAAATCTCTCATGGCTTAGTGGTTCAGTCTTGTGATTATGGTGCACAGTATCCCGGGTTCGAGGCCTGTCTTTGCTTTTTCTTTTACTACTGACCTGACCGGCTAGGAAGTGTGGCTGTGTTTAGCCGACTTTGCTCAACTTTGCCCAACGTTGCTCTATGTTGCCCGACGTTGCCCAATGTTGTGCTAGTTAGCACAGTGCGCAGCTTCGTGCAAACATGCTTTGTTTGCGATAGTTGGCGCGATGCGCAGCTACACACAAAGCCATTGCGCTAGTTAAACCAGTGCTTAGCGATGGGCAATTATTCTTAAATGTGCTTAATACTGGTAAACGTTGCTTAGCAGTGCTTCACATTGCTTAAGATAGGTTACTTATGCATTCATTAGCATGCATGACCGTTTCTCCTTCTTATATATATTTAAAATATCATTCACTACTACATAGGCCATTTCAATGCATTTTAATAAATTTTAAAAGGTAAATGTCAGGAATTATTTTTATGCACAGATTTCCTACAGAAAATGGAAAGGGGAGTGGTGGAACTCGAACCGGGAATGCCTCCTCTTTGTGCGAAGGCTCCACCACTACACTATTGCTATTTGGCTTAATTTGCATTAAAGTGGTTTATTATCTTCTTCAATGTCTAAACTGCTAACTGTAGCTAAGCAATGGGCACACCAGTGCACACATGCGCAAATACAGGCAGCTATATCAGGAATAATAAAAAAAAAATGTTTTTCATTTTATTTCATTTGTGCAGGGGGTTTTGAATGTGGGGGAGTATAGTGTTGGGGGTATACACATTTGAGCAGACTTGCTCATATCTGCTGACATTTGCAGATTTAGGCACTTGCAGGGGCGTGGATATTTGGACTGCTCGGCAGTCTGACATGCCCCCTGCACTCCTACATGCTCCGTGTTAGCCTTGTTGTTGAGTCAGTGCACCCTCATGAATATGCATGGCGTGCTGAGGTCATACTCTTAAGCTGCCATTTCCGAGTAAGACTTAGTTAGTCTTACACGGAGGATTACTCAATCCCCCCATGGTCTGTCACTTTAATGTTTTAGAGGAAAAGTAACAAAAGGTGATGTAAAAATTCTGCTTTAATGAACTACATTGACGTCTTTATAAATACTGGTTTTAGAAGTGTATCTGTTATTCTGAAGAAGTCTTATTTTAAGAAAAAAAGTGCTTAATGACTATAATAAAATGTAGGTATACATTTTCCTTTGAGTGCTGTCCGACATCTTTAGGTACCATAGCAGAGGTATTTTTTTTTTGTGGTTACTAGCATCATGTAGGTCATCATACCATGTTCACTTTGTGCAGATTGTGTGATTCATGCACAATAAAGTTTGACTCCTGATTTGCATTTTTACAGTGCTCACACAGGTTAATCTGCACTATATAAACTCATAATGTTGGTAAGGTACCTGCATCATAGTAGGGGAGACTGCTTGGATCCACAAAACTCTATACTGTTGTTTCACTGTTGCTATTGCAATTGTTTTGAACTTTCCTAGAACTTCTGTAAAGAAATATGATGTTTACATACAAATTATTTTTTTAACATTAGTGATGGTTTACATTTGACATAGCACTGGGCGATGTCAGCAGTTTGTCCATTAGAGTTCTTATAGCATACAGAGTAGTTGCTTGTTTTAAGTAAACTCAGGTAATGTTACCTGCCTTTATAGCTACATTTCACTGAGAATTTGAGCACATGTTATAAAAATGATGTGGGTAGTAACAATAGCAAGGTTATATTGCAGTCCAAGAACTGCTAACCTGTTATATATGAGTGACATCAACAAAAGGTTACCCCAAATGGTAAACATATTTAACATTTAATTCATATATTTTGCTAATGCTGCTGTGTATTACTGACTTGCACATTCTTGACATTCTTACCAGAGGTTTGTCCTTACTTTAAATTAAAATATTTTTGGAGAGATGGCCAAATGGATTACTTGTGTATTACATGTGTGTAGTCCTAGAGAGCCATAAATTAATTTCTGTTAATGCATTTCTTTTGTTGCATCTTAATATGCAGATGTATTTAATGCTTACATTTCTACACATATTTTTTCTTGGATTCTTTTTCATCACAGACAGGGATATGGCTCATAAGACTCAACATCGATCACACTTATTAGAGAAAGTCAAAGCTCTCAAGTCCTTACATGGCCATATCTAGCAGTAGGTGGTCAATGATGTCAAAGCTGTGAGTGCCCATTGGCATGATTATGGCTAAATCAGATGTAAGACAAATGAAGTGATCACAAAAGACAAAAAAGTGCCACTGCTATAGCACAGGAATGGAGGCCTACTGAAGGTGTTCCTTCTACCAAACCACCAGAGACTGAGATTGAAGAGTTCCTGTCCACTATGAGGGATCCAGACAGTTTAGCAGGGAGTTCCAATGTAGTGGGTGACATAGGTGCTGAGGGGGAGTACGACCAAAGAATGACTACTGGTCAAGCATCAGGTGTGCTATATTAATACTTATGTTTTAAATACAGAGAGAGTGAGAGAGAGGGGTGTGGAGAAACAAAATTTAAATATGGAGAAATAAAGGGGAAGAGAAGGAAGATGGAGAGAGAGAGAACTGACGGAGATGTAAGTGTATAAGATATTTCTTAACATGCAGTTGTAGTCAATATTCCTGTTTAGTTTGTCATTTGCATTATAATGCTTATCATCTCTCTTTCATCTATATTTGGTCATTGCAGGCACATCTGGTACTGAGTTCCCATGACTCTAGCAAATCATATGCCCATAACGTTTTGTACTATTACTGTATAGAAAGTGTATTTATGTCTACCGTAATTCCCTTTTTAATTGCACTTGCATCTATTATTGCTTAATTTCAGGTTTACATATCAAATGTTTGATCATTTTTTTCTTCTATTTCTCTATTTGTTATGTTTACTGCTTGTTGTCAGAGGTATGCCTGACACTGGCACTGTAAAACTCCTACTGCGTAATGTCAGAATATTGATAGCCTCTGATGATGATAGTTGTGATGAAGAGGCACAGTTTGGGGATGCAGAAAGTCAATCTGATGCTGAGGTTGTGGGTCCCACAAACCCTGCCTAGAGTTTGGACACAGCCGGTATGCCTATGCATACCCATGACAAGGATCCATCAGAGATATGACAGGGTGAGGGCGACATGGTTTATCAGGATAGTGTGGCTACTCCAGTTGCAGACCAGGCTGGCTCTTCCCATAGGCATTAGGAGGGTGAAGTATCCCACAGGAGTATTAGTAGAGGTCCTTGGAGGATGTCTGCTGTCCACCCTCCACCTGATGTTGGTGTGTCAGTAATACCACACAATGTACATGTAGGGTCATCATGAAGGCACAGGCCCATTCCACAAGGACCTTGGAAGAGATAGTCCAAGTACTGCATGCTGTGCATTCTGACATGCAAGTCTGTCTGAACTATGTGGGTCACCCCTTGGACAGAAAGACTGACTGACTGCATGATGCAATATTTGTAATGGGCTGTCTGCTAGGGGAGGGTCAGCACCCATGTGGCCAGAGAGCCATTATATCATCAGGTATCAGCCAACATGGCTGTGCAGATCCTGCTGCCATAGTGGCACTACTTTCACTGGTCCATAAGTGATTGAGGTGTCCACACCCAGATGTGATAGGCCATGTGTTCATAGCTGTGAACATAGTCATTATGACAGCTTGTCCAGCAGACGTCATTCACATTCAGGTAGCATCACAATTTCTAGACAGGACCGTGGAACTATCAGTGTAACTCCTAGCAGAGGTAGTTGTCAAGATCTGGGGTGGCAATGGTAAATTGACTAATATACCATGAATAGCTCTCACGTGTCCAAGATGACAGAATGTAGTGTTAGCACAAGTGCTTTGTGTTCATGCAGATCCACACACATTAAAACTCATCTTGGCCATACCACCTCATGCTAGTGACAATGACTGTGCCCTTTGCATATTTCTTTGTGACTTAGGCTTGCCTATGTGTGATGGACATAGTGGCTAGGTAATGCTTGCTAACTGAAATGCTGTGCGGAAACTGTTCTTTATAGTTCTTTTTCCTGCTCACTTGTAAATGATTTGTTATATAGTTCTTGATCCTCATTTGATTTGTTGTATTATTCTAATTAACATTCATTATTTCTATTTATTCAGTCCTACTAGATAGTAATTAGTGCTTGCTCAGCACCTTGTGCAAATTATGGTAAGACTGCTCTTTTCACTGTTGGAGCATCCACACTTGGCAGCTGTAATGAATGATGCACAGTACTGGGCAGAATCATATATCTGTACTGCATATACCACTAGTGAGTTAATGCTGACATTCCTCTACATTTGAGCCATGTTTCATCTTAGTGATGTGCAATACTGGCACATGAGGCTAATCATTTATATATTACTTTTTTTACAGGTTCATCACTTACTTTGGGTAACACTACTGCTACAAGATGTGTCTTCCAAAGTTGGCTCTGTTTGATGCTCACAGACCACAACAATTACATGTGTAAGTAAAGGGTGAGGAATTTTGTCTGCTTCACTTTTAGTGTTTGTATATGCTTAACATCTAGGTTTTCATAGGTTCATAGGTTCATAGGTTCATACTAGGCTATCTGCCCGAGGGCATTTACAAGCCTAGCCCATAGTTTTGTGGCTTACGCCACCCCTTTAGTATGGGGAACTATACCCATTATTTTGCTGTGCCTCTGTCGAGCAGTGACACTGAGGTAATCCCTGGGGTATATCTGCGATCTCCCATCCATTGGTCAAGATTTCTCTTGAACAAGGCCAGTGAGGTGCTCTGCCTCACATATACCGGGATTTTATTCCACAGCATAGGGAGTCTTTGGGTGATGAATCTATCCCTCCAGCACGTCCTATTAATAGCCGTGTCGAGGTTTAAGTCTCCCGGCCTTGTGGCTCTGATGGATCTAGATTTTTTGAGGTGCAGCATATTCATTAAATCTGGGTTTGACATGGCCTTGTATGTTAGGCAAAGGTCACCTCTGAGCAAGCTGCGACTGAATAGAGCTGGAGTTCTTTCAGTCGGGCAGCATAGGACAGATGTTTGAGACCCTTTATCCTTTTGGTGAGGAACTTTTGTGGCCTCTCCAGCTGCTGCAAGTGTCGAGTCAGATACATTCCGAATGGGGCATTGTACTCAATCATTGGTCTGATGAGTGATGAGTATAGGGAGACTATGACCTCCCTTGATCTAGATGAGAATCCCTTCATGATAAGGTGGGCAATGTAGAAGGTACTGCAGGGGCAGCTATTTAATCACTTAGGGAGTAGTGAATGAGTGAGCTGTCCTCTGCCTCTTAGCCAGAGCCATGGCATATTTTGTGTGTCCACATCTGCCAGAATCATCCATTGCTGCTGATTCTTCCTCAGACTCTTTATCTGTATCTGCTGGCCCTGCTTGGCATGCCTGTGGTGCTGGAAACTGTGGTCCTTGTCCTTGTTGCAGCTGTTTCCTGAAAATTATATTGTGCAACAGCACACACTGTGAGTATTTTGGCCAAGGTGCCAGGCTTCTACTGCAGTGCAACACCAGATGTATCTAGACATCAGAACCCTGATTTGAGCAAGTGAATACATGTTCTGTAATATTAGCTTGACCATGTGCATTGTTGTATCCTGGCTCAGTGAGATTATGTGGGTTACTCCTAGGTGTCATAATCCAAGGTTCTGGTGCATAACTCACAACTCCCAGTAGGTGCCCTTGTGGAAAGTCACCCATAGCAAACAATACAACCAGGTCACAGGGGTGCAATATGTATGAGTCAAGAAAACTGCCAGTTACATGCGCACACACTTTAGATAATCCCTTAGGCATTACAGACCATCTGACAGTTGATGGAGTAATATCCTTTCCTGTTCATGTATCTCCTTCCCTGTTCACCATGTGGGGCTTTTATTTCCATGTGTGCATAGTATATGGCCCCCAGAACCCCAGGGAAGTGTGCTATGTTACAGAATTGTTGCATGGTAGTTGCTCTCTCCTCTGGGGTATATGGATTCTGGATGTGATGCCTAAGATGTTGCAGCATTGCATTTAGAAATTGATCAAATAATCTGGAGACAGAGGCCTGTGACACCACTAATATATCACCTGTACATCTCCAAAAGTTCTGGCAGCTAGTATACTTAATAGGTTCACAGGTTTATAGGAGATGACTAGAGTATTTGCTTAAGACCCCTTGCAAGCCTCTCCAATATTACCTGAATTTACCCAAGTTTTGATCCCTAGGGGCAAGATGTTGGCTTAGGCCTTCCACATTGGTTTTGACTTCAGAGAAGTATATTCTGAACAGGAGCGGTTCTAGCACTGAGCCCTGTGGCACACCTCTAGAAAGTGACCTCTTGTTGCCTCTGGATTTACTTACTTTAACAACATGTGTCCTGTCTGTGAACCATTTAACTGTCCATCTGGCCATGGAGAGATTTATGCCCAATTTTGTGAGTTTGTTTATAATACCTGAGTGGGGAATTGTGTCAAATGTGATGGCCAAGTCAAAATAGGCAGTATGCACTGTTTTACCCTTATCTATGGCCCTAGTGACTTTCTTAAAGAAGTCCTGCAGATTTAGTAAGCATAACCTGCCCCTGACAAAGCTGAATTGGTATGGGTCTATTGTCTGGGGGTTTCCTATGTCATTATTTATCAAGTCTATGATTATTCTTTTCATGGTTTGCATATAAGATTAATCAAATTTATGGGGTCTATAATTTCCTAGGTCAGTTGATGGTTACCCTTTATGCAGGGAGATGACTGTTGTTGTCTTCCACTCCAGTGGAATAAAGCCTGTCCTGAGAAGTGGTTAAATAGAGATCCTAGTGGGCCTGATAGGTCCTGTTTCTAGCTATTTAAGAGACATCCTAAAATATCATCAGGACCCATCAAAGCCATGTTTTTAGCTTTAGACAGTGCAGTGGCACTGTTCTTTGATGATAACTGTTGGAGGAATGGTGGATGGTATTTCTTGAGGGCTAACCAGAGGTGATGGGGAAGTGAAATCTGAAATTAATTTATTGGCAAGCAGATTTGCTATACCTTCTAGCGGAGTGCCTTTAAGATTGTGGACATAACTTAAAAATGCTTTATAGTTATCCTTAACATGGGAGGATTTTTTTGCCTCAAAACCTGCTTTTGAAGACTTGACTAGTTCCCTGATTTTCTTATTTAGACTAATGAGGGATTTTTTGCTTTGTTGTGAACATTCTCTCTTACTTCTAGGCAGGCTTTTCTTTCTTTCTTTCTTTCTTTCTTTCTTTCTTTCTTTCTTTTGTTGTACAACCTATTAATACCAGGGGTTCACTAGTGTGGCTTGTTTTTGCAGTTTAATTTAGGATTATTTTAGTCTGGTACTGCCATTTCCATGCAGCTGTTTATATAGTCATACAGGGCTTTTGTGTATGTCTCCACATAGGCTTCTGTGTTTTCTGGGTTTGGGTGAGCTTGTAGACTAGCTATGCCATCACTTAATAGGACGTAATTTGTATTAGAAAACATCTTACGGTTTTGGGCTTAGGTGTGGGGGGGGTCTAATTTTATTTTTATGTCAAGGGAGACAGTTTTGTGATCTGATCTAACCAGTGAGGACATCACACCTGGGGAGCAGTGCTATCCCATATTTGTGCGTACCAAGTCTAAAATATTTGTGACCCTAGTGGAAGAGGAGACTAGCTGCTCCTGGGCATTTGCATTTATACAGTCTAGAAATCTTTGAACTTGCATGTTAGTGGTCTTGTATGCTTCCCAGTTAATGGTGGGGTAGTTAAAATCACCCATAAGTATGGTATTTGGCTGAATGCTGAGTGATTCCAGTAACCAGGTATGTTGCGTGGGTTTCGTGGTTCAGTGTGGGGGACCTGTAGCTAGCAAGAATGTGGTAATGGATTTTTTCCCATGGTTAGTCTGACATGGAGTAGCTCAAGCAAGTCATATTATCTGACCAGTCTGGAGGTGTGATTGTCCTTTTTGTAGACAGATACCCCTCCTCCCATTGCTCTTTCATGTGCAGTTGGTGACTGGAATGTATGAAAGGTATTATAGCCATGCACTGCTGGAGTGCCTTCCATAGTTATGAATCATGTTTTAGTAACTGCACAGATGTCAGCATTCTCTAGGGTGAGCAGTGTTTTCAGCGAGTGGAGTTTTTTGATGAGACTCCTAGAACTGAGCAGTTATACCTTTAGTTTGTCATGAGTAGATTTTGCTATGTTGCAAGGTTTGTCAGTTTGGCAATGCCTAAAATGCCACTATGGGAGTGAATAATGTTTTGATCTATATCCAAAAGTCTAGTGGTGACAGGTGAAGACAAACCCTGGAAAGAAGTATGTCCTGGCATCCATGTTCTCCCAGGCTTGCAAATATTGGTCCCCTTTGGAATGAGACTAGGAGTTAAGCCAACTGTTAAAGTCAATTATTTTCTGCTGGTATTGTGTCATCATCCTTGCAGGCACTAGAATGCTGCTCAGTACTAGGCTCATACCTGCCTGTGATACATATTCTGACAGCTCAACCATGCCTCTCTTCATATACTCCAAGGGACTATCTATACATGGACTATGACTGACACATAGTGATACCTGAGACTTAGTGACCTGAGTGCTTGCATGATCTGTTGGATCCTGTGACCTTCTCTTTATCCAGACTGGAGGAAGGGACATCATTGTGCCTCAAAATGCAGCCTCCTGTTACCAAAATATTGGATTGTGGGGTGTTACACCCTATGGGCTTGCTAATTCAGACACAATGAGATGTGGTTTTATGTGTTATGGTGGGAGTTGTCTTGTGTGTGTGCATGCAGAGTTTCTGAGGACTACATCTGAGAGCCCTTTGAAGTTTGGTCAAGTTACACATCAGCACCTCTGCATGTGTGGATATATGTGTCTTGTCCTTTGTAAGTGCAATGAGTGGTGTGTGTGTGTCACTGACAAGCTATTTGTTGTGTTTTGTGTCTGTATGTGAGAGTCTGGCATCCAGTGACATTGTACAAGTACATCCCTCACTTATTGTCTTTGTCTCTCCCAGAATTAGTTGGTTGTCAGTGTACATGAGGCAATTGCTACATTGCCTCAGGATGTCCATGTCCACCAAGAAAGGTCCAGAGATAGCCGGAAAGTGCCCATCCATGTTTGCAGGTCCTAATGTGTGATTTACAAGGGATAGGAGTGGAGAGTGTTTGCAATTGGATGGGGGATGGGTGCTTATTTGACGTAATCTACAGCTAACTTATCCAGCAATACTGCCCAGCACCCAAAGCAGATACTCTTAGAGCAGTGCTAGTCTTGGGTGCTGTAATAATATCATCTAGACCTAAACAGACCTAACTAAATGTGGCAATACTACTCAGCAAGCAAACTAGTTGCTCCAAGAGTAGTATGGGACTGAAGTAAAATTCCAAACTGCATCTTCTGGTGATTGCATATATACAGGGAACCACTAACTACTGCAGTGCAGAGTAGCCTCTCAAATATATGACATATTATAAGATATATATATATATATACAAATTTTATACTAGCTATGCCATAAGGCCAATCAAGTGAGCACACAATAAGATTTCCATCAGCAATTCCCAGCTCAAATAGGTGAAATCAGCCCTCTCCTGGTACAAGAGTGCAGACTTTGAACATCTAAATATAAAATGACTGGTTCGGAGTCTGACTGTTTAAGGAACCACAAACAGATGCCTAAAATCACTGAAAAACAGTAGATACAGTGTATTTAAATGCAGAACAGCAACCCCTACAGCAGTTAAAATGCAACTTAAAACTTTAAATAAGTGCAGGAAAACAACAAATATCACAGAAATATGTCATGATGTAATGAAAACAAGCAATTCAAGAGCAGAAATGCTATACTTACCTTGGTCCTCCATGATTTTTCTCAGGGCCTGAGTCAAGGGTGGCAGAAATTGCATATTTCCTCTAGGGTATCTCTGTCCACCCTCTATCACTCTACAATTTCTGTGTCATGCAGTCCGGGATAAGTCAAATCGGGTCTGAACACTTTTCTCCTTCTAGGCTAAGGTCTGGAAGCAACACTTAAAAACCTGTTGCACATACAGGTTAATGAAAGCAGCAGCAACCCTTAACAATTTTTTCTAAGTATGTTAATGGGTGTATTACAAAAAGTACTGGAATTAAGGCCACAAGGTAACAGTCCGTGTACAAGTGCATGTTTTACATTCCTGAACAACTCCGCCATGTTGAATTGCTTAATTAGCATGTTTTCACCTACTTAGACTTTCATTAACATATTCTGGTGCTTACCCTTGTTTTGAAGGTGGGCAGAATGTGTAGACCTGTTTAGTGAATTCCAAACAGCACATTCACATGTTTGCAGTGTGCAAACATGCTTATTCCAAAGTTTGTGGAGTCATGAATTGGGCCCCATATTTTTATTTGAATGTTTGCAAGTTTATCTTCCCATTTTTCTCAGTCTAACAAAAGTCCTGGATTTGTTCTCTTGATATAGATGACAATGATGAGGTTTAGTATTAGATTTTCAGGTCAAAAACAATGAATTTCTTAAGGAAAGCCTTGGGATCTGTTTTATTCTAGTTTCCATAATGTGAGAGGTGAACTTAATCTACAAACAACAAATATCTGTACTAATATTACTGCATTTTTTGTAATATAGTTGTTCAACAGTTGTCCTTACACAGAGTCTTCCACTCATGCTGCTTTTAATTCTTGACTTCATCATTTTGGGGAATTGGAAATTTGATTAAAATTTAGTAAAAAGTATCTTTTGGACTTGTATAGGCTTTTGTCGGTTGACAGAGTATGTATATTAGGTAAGTAGCATGCATTATGATACTTTCATCAAGTGCCGTTTTTAACTATTAAAATAATTCAATAGGAGTTATAAGTAAACTCTTTCCTTAACAAATGCATACTATTGTCCATCTAACAGATGGCAGTATATTGTACTGTTCTGGATACTTTTACCTCTTTTAAACAGAACAGTTGTGAGGTTAATGGCATTAAAGTCATTTTGGCCTGATGTTTCCTTCCTTTTTGTCAATGCGTATAACTGCAGACTGTCATCATACAGCAGGGGTATGTCTATATACTAATATTTGGTTTATTATGGTTTACAGGGGGTTACCTTTCTTTCCTTGTAGTGACTTCAGTGGTGTGGTAGAATTGTGGCTTTCTTCCTTTTTATTTTCTGTCTGCCCACTCCTTGTCTTAACCACCTCAGCAAATTATTTCTTACGATTCACATCCCTGTCCTGTAGAAACTCATCTGCATTACTGAAGGCTTGAAATGAAAACTGCTGTGTCCTTTTAACCAACATTAAAGTTGCAGGGTACTGTGAAAATCCCTTGAATTTCAATTCCCTGCAGTAGAAAAGATATGGTGCCATTACCTTTCTCTTGCAAATAAGCTGCACTATAATCTAGTACAATGAACAAAGGATGATGTCCTAAATGCTGATTAGATTTCTGTGCCCTTGCATCTCTTAAAGTTCTTTGTCATTATAGCCCGAACCTTGGAAAATGAAATGTCTAGGATGTTTATTATTGAGCTGTGAAGACCACTGTTTACTTAAACTCTGTAATGAGAGGAGTGACACTTCTAGCCCGCCTATCTGGAATGTTGTAAAATAATTTTATGCCATTTGTGAATACTGATATGATTTATACAGAGTTGTATGTCATGCACTGAGCTAAGATGTAAAAACAGCATACCCTGCTGACTTAGAACAGAAATGCATATAAACTATATACCTGTGCAAATGTATGTTTTAACAGTAGAAACTAGAACATAAAAGGGTTAACTTGCAAAACTTAGGAATAGTTGAGGTTAAGTTATTTTATAACTGTGCCATAAACAAGAGAAGTTATCTCTCAGTTTCAGTGTAGCAGACACAATGTCTAGAGCTAGAAGTTTTTTGCATTGTCTTGGAGAGAAGTAATTACCAGGTTTAAAATGAAAAAGTGTTTTATTGTTTTACAACTTTCAGTTCTGAGCAACCATCTGAGAGATATGCAGTTTTAACACAGAGATGTTACATTCTGTTAGTTTCTGTTTTAGCCTGGGAACTGAAGTCAGGTGACAAAAAGTGATGTTATCCAAGCTAACCCAGCAGTAAAATGTGATATTGATTTAAGAACTCTCTCAGAGAGACTAGGCATTTTGTATTTTGTCTTGGACCTAGCAAGAGCATCCACTCATCATCATCATCATCATCATCATCATCTGCACTTGCTTTACTGTAAGTAAGATTTAGGGCATAGTATCTATTTTAGATATAGATAGTAATATATAGTAAAGATTAATTTAGATGTTTTCTGTATTTATTTGAGACTGTCATGCAATGCTGTTTTAAAATAGTTCCTGTGATTTTGAACTCTAAAATAACTGTGTTTGTGGACTGAGCATTGTCTTGTTCTTTTATTATTTATTATTAACTGTATTTAAACCTATCTTTGTTTATGATATTTGTGAGACATATTTAAGCTCTTAGATTGCTTGCATATGTATTTGGTGACACTGTACAGGCCACTCCTAAATAGCCTTGGAAGTCTTGGTCAGAATACCATTTGGATTAATAGTAACAATACACAGCAGGATTGGACACCCTTTGTAAGGGCCTTATAGTAGTGAATAAGTAGAGGTTGATGGCAGTAGAAACTACCTTACAGTCTGGGCAGAAGGGGGCATAGCTAGTAAGCCTGTGCCAGCCTTCCCCAGGTGTGTGTGTATGTATGTACATAAATCAAATCTCAAAGTGCGTGTCAGTTACTTGGGCAGGGACACGGAGCACTGGTTGGACAGAGAGGGTGCTGAAGGTCTTGGCTTGGCCCTCAGCTGAGATCTTAACTCTGTAGCTGTGCCAGTGAGGAGTCTTATTAGGGATTTGGAGAAAGAGGGAGAAACCAGCTTCAGACTGACTGTGATTTCTGTGTGCTCTTAAGGGAAATTGCACTTTACTGTGTGTATGTACTTGTAATCCTCCCATTGTGTACGTCCCTCACTGTTGCCAGTGGTGAGGATTGAGGCTCCTTTATTACTGGGCCAGTGCAGGGGTGTCACAAGGGGTATCTACTTTTAATAGTCTAAAATGTTCCTTCATACCTCCCAACCTTTCAGGCAAGACAATCACTCTTAAATTGTTCTATCTGCCATGATTCTGCATATCATCTAATTTGTCTTTCAACTACCAGGCATGAGTGTGCAATTCAGCAATCTCCTTCAGGTTTGCCGAGATATTATCCTTTTCTTTCTTGGCTCCATCTGTTGTTCTGAAATCACATCATTTAAATGTTCCAGATGGTGATCATGATAAGTCACCACTGATTTAATTGTAGAAATATCTACAGTGGTGTCTTTCATTGATGAAAAAAGTTTTCAAAGACTGCTTTACAGCAGCAGTATCTGCTGAGATGTCACATATTGTGGTTGCCATCTTACACTGGCCTACCTAGCACCAAAGTGATGCAGCAAAAAGTCAAAAGAGGAAACAAGTCACAAACAAAATTAGTCCACAAATTACTCCAGCACAGCTTAATCTTACCTTAGTATCTTTTGGTTGACCATTTCACCTTTGGATATAGATTTAAAGCCTAGGTTCTACAGAAATTAAGTGTTAATTTGCTTACAGATGGAGAACTTGTAATTAAAGTTTCTACATCATGCAAATGCCCGGGAGTATCTCCCATGCCAGCTTTTTTTTCAGTTCAATAAAATATACTTCTGACTACAGAAATGCATTTCATATAGAAATATAGCAGCTCTACATTTCATATCATAACATCTCCACTCTTGAGAAGAGACAGACCTCTCTCTTAAATTATGAAGTATAAATATATGCACAACCAATGCATGTATTCAACATTTTTGAATGCTATGGACTGTCTTGATGTCTAGAATTATACACGTTATATTAACTGTTATTAACAAAATATCAACAGTTGAGGAAGTTATTACATTTTATACTAGGAAAAAACTGAAATAGCCATTTATTAGTCCATGTTACTTGATTACAGTCTTAATATTTCGCTGGCATTTAACTTGTCTTCTACTAAGTGTCTCCTGAATAGAACTGGAACCGGAAACCGTATAAGGAAACCACATTAACCAAGACCGAAGAAAAGAAAGCATAAAAAAGTTACCAAGAACTAGAAGAAAGTTATACTAACAGACCCACATGGGAACTCATATAATAATCTATTCCACAAAAAACTCAGTTTCAGTTAAACTCTTTCATCCTAAAGGAATGTGGGCATCATCTGAATTGATAGTAAAACCACAACCAACCAATTTAAGGAACTTAAGAATCATGTGACTAATATGATTCCTTACACATGCCAAGCAGAGCTACAAATAATATAAAACTATTTTTTAAAGTATATATAATAAATCAAGAAATAGATGTATGAACATTTGAATAAGACATAAATGCATAAAACATATAAAAGTGTATATGGATATACATAAAATAAATGTAATAAATCAAAAGCAGTCACAATTTGGCTGCTCTGACTTTCAGCATAGTACTGATGGATATAATAATTCACCAGAGGTGGGCTGGTAGCATCAAAGTCAAGTTGCCCTGTAAGTTCACACACCTCAGTGAACAGTTCCCAAGGGTCAGCCCTAGGGTCAAAAGGAAACTCTTCAATGATACTGAAGTGAAACCCATCATTGTTATATTTTGTAGTTTGACTGAACAAAGCATTAGTCTCTTTCTTTGTATTAAGGATTTATGAATGTTTATACAGCCTTTCACAGAAAGTTATTTCAGTCTTTCCAACATAAATTGCATTTGGAAAGTAAATGCTCCTTTGCTTCCACAATTGTAATTGCAGGTAGATTTAATTGTTCTCTGTCTTGTCCAAAGGATAATTATTTATCACTGCCACACAAATTTGCATTGTTGGCGAAATTCACATTTTTAAATTCCAACCTTTTTATTGTAATGTTGCCATGTTTTACTGTACCGTCCAAATTACCCTTGATGTTTTTCTACCTCATTATGATACACACTGGGCTCTCTAGTCTAGATTCCTTTTTTAAACATTTTTTATTCAATTTTAAGAGCAAAACTATACAAAATTAAATAATGAAAAAAAAACTATCTGCAAAAGTCCACAAAAAAAAAAAAAATTAACTAAGCCATTAAGATTTGTCTAACAAATCATTTAACTTTAGCCAATATCTATTCTGATGTGTGAAATTAAAAATTTTTACTTTTAAGGTTAACAGTTCTTTCTTGCAAACATCACCCTGACAAAGTGGAGAATATCAGCACAAATACCATACCACTCACATCACACAGCGAATCACAATACACACACACCTATGCAAAGGTCCTCAATAAAAACTTACCTAAACAGCAGAGACGTCCAAATACACTCATAAACATTCCACACACAACACCAAACACATCACACACAGAAGACAACACACCAGTGTCTCACAAACCCAGCCCATAAGGCAAAACGATAAACCATCACAGCCCACAAGACATAACAATAAATCAAACACACTAGTCATTGGTGACTCAATTGTGAAACACACCGATGTCCCCCTCACCAGGCTCGACAAGGAAAAGGTCACGGTCAGTTGTCTGTCTGGTGCCAGAATCTGCCACATCATGCACATTAAGTCTCTGCACAATAAGTACAAGTATGAGTCTGTCATTGTACATGTTAGTGTGAATGACTTGAGATGTACCTCCCTGGACTATACGAAGAGAGACATGATTGAACTCTCAGAGTATGTGTTACAGGTAGGTATGACCCTAGCTTTAAGCAGGATCCTACCTTCACCAAGAATGATGCCACAAAAATTGATTGACTTCAACAATTGGCTTAGTTTCTGGTGTTATTCCAAGGGGATCCAGTTATCTGTCTGCCTAGGATGACAAGGTCAACAGGCCTCAATGCTTTGTCAGGGATAGCCTTCACCTGTCACCACTGGGTTTCTGGATCCTGGCCAATGCTCTCACCTTTTTTAGACAATGTCCCAAAGACAAACCTTCCAACTTTCAAAAAATCTGTGAAAAAGTAAATTGAAGGTCATACTGCTTAATGCTAGAAGCCTTAACCTGAAAATGGACTCACTGGAGACCCTCCTTGCACTGGAAGATGCTGATGTCTGTGCGATCGCAAAAACTTGGTTCAGGGCTGCAGAGAGCACTCCTGCCTTACCAGGCTATACCTCATTCCACACATTCTGACCAGACTGGTCTGCCAGCATGATGCACTGGAACTACTCCAGGTACAACTGACAGTTGGCAAAAACCCATCCAAGTTATAGCTAGCTATAGACCCCCCTCAATGACTCAGGACACCCAGTCCTCTTACCTGGATCTACTTGACTCCATCAAGGTACTCCCTAACACCCTGATCCTTGGTGACTTCAACTTCCCCACCATAGACTGGGTGAACTATTCTTGCACTAATCCACTCTCTCAATGATTCCTTGACTACATCAATTCTAATGCACTAGATCAGCTCATCTCATTCCCCACAAGGGGAGATAACATTCTAAACTTGGTTCTTACCAACATGGGTGACCGATGCACCACTCCCATAGTATGTTCTTCCCTGGTGAGATCAGATCATCGGGCTGTCTCTTTCAAAATTTCTCTCCCACTCAACCCCCCCCCAGCTATAATCAAGCTAAAAAAACTTCTCAAAAGCTGACTTCAACCTCCTAAGGGAGAGTATCTTTGGCTTCACACCACCACCTCTCTTAGAGGATGCAGACAACTATGCTGAACAGTTTGTCAGTGCAGTATACAAGCATCTGCACAACTGCATGGACACAGCCATACCCAATATAACTAAAACCTATTCTTCAAGGAAACACAAACCTATTTGATGGACATCCTCTATCAACAGGTTTTACAAAAAAGGAAGAAACTGTTGTCCAAGGGTAAAAAGGAACAAATTCCAAATTGGAAAAACTCCCTCCTTAGCCTCAACAAGCAAATTAGATCACTAGTGAAAACTTCCAAGGCAAATTATGAATTAAAACTAGCCTCCATAACAAAGGGGAACCATAAAGTCTTCTTCAGTTATGTTCAGAACCTCTGTGGCAAAGCCCAGCTCAAACTTCACCCCCTGCCCCCAAAAGGCTCTGTTGATATCCCCAATATGTGTCCCGCATCTCACATCTCCATAGAGCAAGTGCTACAGGCCCTCTGCAAGGCAAAGAACACAGCTTCCATGGGACCTGATAGTATCCCAGTATGTATTCTGCACCATCTCCAGAAAGAACTGGCTTCTCCATTGAGCACCCTAGTCAACCACAGCCTAAGTACTGGCTTCATTCCAGCAGAGTGGATAACTGCCATTGTCATCCCCTTGCACAAAGGTGGTGTCATTACTGACCCTGGAAACTATCATCCCATTAGCTTGACAAGTCTGACCTGTAAAGCCATGGAACGCATTATTATGAATCTCATAAACAAGGACATAGGCAATCTCCAAGCACTTGACCCGACCCAGTTTAGATTCATCAAGTACAGATCTTGCCTGTTGAACCTGGTTGACTTCTTTGAGACTGTCACCAAGGCCCTTGATGAGGAAAAGTCAGTACATACAACTTACCGTGACTTGGCCAAGGCCTTTGACACAATCCCCCACTCGGTCATCACCCAAAAGCTAACACAACTTGGTGTAAATCCCTATTTCATCAGGTGAGTGGCCAGCTGGCTCACTGACAGGACCCTCGAAGTCAAAATAGGCACTTCCATCTCTGATAGCAGACCTGTCACTAGTGAAGTTCCCCAGGGATCTGTCCTGGGACCCCTTCTATTTGCCATCTATTTCTCAGAGGTCCAGGCAAAGACAAAGGGCCTGTGGTTGGCCAAGTTTGCAGACGACTGTAAGTTGGGTGCTGTCATTAACTCCCCAAATGATGTTAACATATTGCAAGAGGGTCTCACAGCAACTAATGACTGGTGCCAAAGTCATGGCCTCAAGCTAAATGCAAAAAAAAATATCATTATACCATTCAGCAAAAACATGACCCCTACTGATTACCACATTGACGGCAGTCCCCTAAGCACACAACCTGTGGTGAGAGACCTGGGCACTCAGGTTGATAACAAACTCGCATTCGACCATCGTGTAGCAGCAGTGGTCAGAAAAACCTTTTACTTTGTTCACCTTATAAGTAAAGGGATTGCATCCAGAAAAAAGGAGGTTATTACCTCTCTATACTCCTCCCTCATTAGACCAATAATTGAGTATAACACCCTGTTTGAGATGTACCTCTCCAAACATCTGCACCAACTGCAAAGGTCACTGAAATACCTCACAAAGAGAATTCATGGCCTCCAACACCTGTGCTATGCAGACAGGATCAAATCGCTATCATTCTACTCGGTATCATACAGATTGCTCAGGAGTGAACTGTGTCTCACCTACAAGGCAGTTTCAGACCCTGCTCTACTACAGATGCTCCATATCCGTAAGTCTAACTCCTCATGCACTACCTGTTCACAAGGACTGAATCTAATATGCGACATCAACAAAACCTGCTAGAGAGACAGGTTTGTCTCGCAGAGGCTGCCCCATCTCTGGAATAGACTTCACATACAGTTCAAACAGAGCACCTCACTGACCCTCTTCAAGTACAACCTTGATGAGTGGATGGGAAACCACAAATTTGTCCAAGGGGTTCCATCTGTTTCCCTCACTGACAGGGGCGACAGGTGCTGACTGAGGTTTCTTTTTGGAGACAAACTCTTGGTTTGCCTAGTAACCTCCTATGATCCTATAAAAGATGAATTCAGTAAAAGATAAAGCAGTTTTATTTTTCTAGTTCTTTGTTACTACTCTTTGCACTATGGCTAGTAAGGACCAAAGAAGAGGCATTAATCATGTAGGGATAGACTCTGGAATTGGAGCATTAAACAAAATCAATGAATCAGTTATAATATATTTATCTGTCCACAATGGTTGAGAAAAATTCCTAAACTCAGTCCAGAAAGATGTGACTTTTTTCGCATTCTATTGTCATATGAATCCAATCGGCAGCATTATCATCTTTACATCTCCAGTAGTTCATTTTCCCAGTTTTATACAGTATATTAAATTAATTTTGTGAAAGATTAAAAAACTCTATGAATCACTTTCCAAGTATAAATTTTCCAGCGAAGGGAAGATGTAGTTTCTCCATTAGACTTTAAAATGAACTTTTTGTCACTATTAGAGAAATCAAACCCATTAATTTTTAAAGGATAACTCCGAAAGGACGAATCTAAAGATGTAAACTCCACACTTAAGAGCCTATATATTGTCAATAAGTAAGATTTATTTCTACATACATTACTGTTAATATTAAAGAGAAATTCTAAGATTTTAGGAACATGTTTTTCTCCATGGAGATTTTAATTTTAGTACTTATAATTTTTTTACAGCTCTGTATGTTTAACCAAGTATTTTTCTCTAAACAGTATTTCGCAAATAGAAGATCTGTAGTACATACTTTATTCCCATTTAAAAATTCATGCCATAAGTTTAAATTTGTTTCTTTAAAGTCTAGCATTTGTGTTGTATTAAATCTCTCTAAACAACCACTAGTATTAGTATAGGTAATAATAAAAAATCTTTAACTATATAATTAGAATTTATATTTTTTTTCAAATGTACATATAATATTGTCTATAAAGGGAGTAGAGATTACATTTTTCCTATCATTTAAACCAAAGACTTTCAAAATCCAGTAAAATTTATTTATTCCAAAAAGCTGACGAGGAATTATAACATGCTTGTTACTGTCAAGCAATCTTATATAGACAGACTTCCTATTAGACGGATATGAAGAGTATAACTATAATGAGTTTATATTTCAAATAGTAGAATTGGCATACAAATCAATATTAGGAAAAACTATGCCACCCTCTTGCCAACCTTTGGTATTTCAATCAATAATATTCTTGGTATATTAGGAAACAATAAAACTTAATAAGAATAGAGTTCAACTTTTTGAAACTCGATTCTAGATTCCTTGATGACATTTGAATTCTGTGGAAAATAAGTAATGGTGAGTTAAAGGAATTTAGTGACTACTCTGACACTACTACCTTCTTCCTCAGATTTAGTCATCACCTTTCAGTGGATAAAATACAATTCCTTAATGTGATGATTTTCAAAGACAGGGTTAATCAAACTCTTATCTTTACCATTTTATAAAACCCACATTTTCAAATTCTTACATGCACTATATGAGTAATTACCCCATGATGAAAAAAAAAAGATCCTGGTCAAGGGGCAATTTGTCAAGTTGGCCAGGATTAACTCAGTCCAAAAAACGTTCCTTGCTGAGTCTGAAAAACTTTCAAAGATGTTTCTGGAGAAGGGTTACCCTCCAACAATAATCAAGGAAATTAAATATCAGATGACAAAAGGATCTGGCAATAAATATATACCACTACTGGAAAAGGGAGACAGCTATAACAATAACGCAACTAGAACCTTGAGCGTCTGACTACTCTCAAAAATGTAAAATCCCCTTCCCTCCCTAACATTAACTCTGAGCTAACTCCCAGCTGCTCCCTAAACCTAAAATCCCCCTCCTTTCCCCAACCCTAACTTTGAGCTAACTCCCATTTGCACCCTAACCCTAGAATGCACCTCCCCTCCCTAAACCTAATGTTTCCTTCCCTGTTTTCCTCCCCACTTACCAGTTCTACAGCAGAACCTTGGTGGCATCTGACTTTTGCTGTAGCTGCATTCCTGAACTTATGTTTGAGTTCAAGCAGCCGCTCGGCAAGGTGGACAGATGAGGAAACAACTACTCAAGCCCCTGACTGTGAGTTCCAGGATTACGAGCAGCTGAGGCTTAAGCGGCTGTAAAGGTCCCATTTCATTCTTTTCAGTGTTTAGACTTCGTGGACAAAGTACATATAAAATTAGCAGTTATAGTCTGTTATTGAACTTACAAGTGACATAGTGAACGGAGGGCTACCTTTCTTGCAGGAATAACACTCGGTAAAGATTTAATTACTAAGAAGAATTTCATGCTAATTTGCAGAGTAACATTTGAAAGAAAAAAACATTTTCCACTTATGTTTCAAGGCTCTGTAATCTCTAATCATTTGCTTTTCCAGAATGCCCTCTGCATTGCTCGAATGAGAAGAGTTTAAGTGTTATTCACATCTTTGTTTTGAAGTACTGTATTTTCTGTATGGGAAATATTTCTTTGGCTAGCAATTAATATGAATTTAAGATAGTTACAGTATGGATGATTAAGACACCAACATGAAAGTAAAATCCATGTATGTATGTATGTATGTATGTATCATTTATTTTTCTGAATTGAAAGGAATCAGATTTTCTATGGGGGATTTTGTTTTATGCATTAGTGTGGTGCATTGGATTGGCTACAGAAATCAAAACTTAAGCATTGATGCTTAAAGCAAAGACTATCAACTGGCAATATCTATCAGTTTAACATATTTCTGAAAGTCATACAGAATAAGGCAGAAATGCCTGAAACTGAAAGTTAGAAAACTGAGAGCAAGTAAATATTTCACAAAGATAGTTTATGAGTAAGGGAAAAAGGACACCACTTCTGAAGAATGGTTATATTGATATGTTCTTGAAGCAGGATGAATGTTTTACAAGTTATTAAGTGAAGGGTTAACAGTGTTCATAATAAAAAATGAAAATAGGTAAATATATGGAAAAAATTAACTTACATACACAGCTGTAGCTTACTATGTACTAACCCACTAGAACTGGGCTTAGGTGAAATATTAAAAGAGACAACAGCAGTCAAGACATCAAATGCTAGTGCTGCTTCCTGAAAAAGTTAAAAAGGTAGGATGAGCAGTGAGAATAAATACAAGCAAAAGCTACATATGAAGATAGAATCAGCAATGAATGATTTAGATAGTGATGATATTTCACTTTAGAGGCTAGAATTTAGATGAGATTAGTAATCAAGTTATCAATAATCCTTCATAATTGCTCCAGAGGACTGAAACTGAGATCTTATATTCCTGAGAGACTTAGCAAAGCCTGCATGTAATGAATGACACCTTATTCAGTCCTTCTTGTAAACAATGAGAGTGTAAAGCAATTAAAAGACTTAAATGCCAAGAAGGGAAGTCAGTCTAGTGTTAAACTAAGGCAAATGGAAAACGGGAATTAAGTTCTCCTCAATGGCCTGTGCTTTTTTAGCATGTAAGTGAGGTCAGAGAAAAATTATGGATGCAATGCCATTTCCCCTTACCAGACCAAAAGAGAAGCCCTTACAAAATTATTAATCTTCTGCATATTCTGGTCAAGATATTTGAACAACTCTGATAAGATGACCATTGGTGATGTAGTAAGTTAATAGATTGTCACAAAGCAGTATATATTGCTGTGGTTATTATCATGGATGGAGATACTTATGACAGTTATGAGATTTATGAGAGCAAAGTACTAGGCAGTTACTCCTTAGCTTGAAAACTGAAGGGAGCATGATTGTCAGATATGACATATTCTACACTAAAACAATTATCTTGGCATTTTAAATCTGAGGACAGATGACAAGCACTTCAAATACACGTTTTTGGAAGTGACAAGCTTAGAAAAAAATGAAAGAAAAGTGTAATAGAAAGGAAGGGAAGTAGATCTCTCAGTTGACCCTGTTTTGAAGAAAAGTTTCTATTTTCATGCTGGATGTTACCCTAAAGACGATGTACCTATTTTTGGAGGTGTGTTCCTATTTTCACTCTTGATTTACCCCTTCACACAATTTTTTGAATCCTCCTCATCATACATGATTTTCAAAGCTGTCTAGTATATAGAAAACCATACTACATAACCAACATAGTAATGAAAGAACGAGAACACATATCCTACATTTCAGTTTTCCAGAAACAAAAATGTATGACTTTGTGTTAGATTTTTGCAATATGCTTTATTAAAATCTATAGATTTGACAATGTCTCTTTGATAATGTGCTTAGATTTTTCCATTGATTTTGTCACCCTGTTTTTTTAATGTGTTTCTGAATAGCATCCCACATTCCTATTGGGAACAGGAAGAGTTGCGTGCAATTTTGCATTCAGCTGTTATGCTAATTAGCCATCTAGATTTGTGGCTGGATATACCTACTTTTCAAGGGTCTTTGTACCTATTTTCAATGTTTGTAGGTTGAGACATATGAAGAGAAAACAGAAGAGAAAAGGATGAAAGAGGAGTGGAGAATGCTGGGCAGCAGATATGGCTTTCATGAGTGGATAGTTTCCTGTAAAACAGAAATGTCATACAAAAGTTTCTTAAAATAGAAAAAAAAATTCTTAACAAAAAACAACATTCTAGGAGAATATCTGGAAGTTTCAGCTGCCATTTAGTACTGTGGCCAGCCTATTGACATGGAATTCTGCTGTGTGGCCATTTATAAGGCTGTTGCACCCAAAGAAGCTGAAAAACATTTGGCCAGTTTCCTGACAGATGCACTTTCTGAATCTGTGCAACCCAGTGTATCAAAAGGGGTATATTACAACACTTCATATTATGACAGTGATTTCTTGTCCCAATGCACTGTTACATCATTCATTAATGAACATCCCATATAAACTGTCACTGCTGTGTAACAACATGCTGATTAAGGTCATTGCCGTCATCCACAGCTCCATTAAATGCCTCCATTGTGGTGGCAAAACATGACTGCCTGTTCTTTCGATTATGTTTATATTAAACCATAAAAAAGACACGGCTAAGTCTGGTCCGACCTTGTTATCACCCACAATACAACACATTCAGTAAGTGGCTAGTAAGGTGGCAATGATGTGTATACACTATGACCAGTCAAATGGATTTCATATACTGTGGTGGCATCACATCAAGATTCTATTGTCATCTGCCAGTGTCACTGTTGACATTCATTTGAATACTGCCTTGATATTGTGGTGACTAGTTTGCTTCTCTCAAGTAGTGAGTTCAAGATTCTGTGGTTCACACCATAACAGTACTTCTGTGGAGACAATAATGTTCAAAAACAGAACTGGTAAAAACAGAAAAAAAAATCTGAACTCATCAGTTGATTTCAGTTTATATGATATAAGCATATGACTGTACAGGAGCACTGAATCTATCTTGTAGGGCCATGGGACCATTGATATCAAATTAAAACAATGGTAATACCTCACAGTGTGATGGTGACAGACCCATATTTTAGTCACCCAGTTTCCTAAAAGGGCAAGTGTGCTCACAGACACATACACACACACACACACACACACACACACACACACACACACACACACACACACACACACACACACACACACACACACACACATACTGTATGTGTCTGTGAATAATGAGTATTTATCTTGTTGGAATTTATGTACATAAGAAATGAAAGAAAGTCTATTTAAGAAGAAAAACACATGACACCCCCACCCCATTGCACAGAGGTATGGCGTCTGCTCTTGTGTTTTAGATTGCTACAAGAGGAGAGCAGAGAGACACTAATTAGCAGTTGATGGCTTGTGCTCATTCTATGAAGGGAGGGTTGTATGGCAAATGGCTACTTGATGGTTTCCTGGAGGAAATGTAGGGAATCATCACAGAGTCAAATGATGTTCTTATGCTCGGCACTGGATATAGCATGTCAATGGATGCCTGATAATACCTGAGATGTTACAGCCAAAAACAGAAAGCTAAATGAAACACTTTTTTTTAAATATTCTGTAAAGGCCAAAAAATAGGGGCAGTACTCTGAATGGTAGAATATACTGAGTGGAACCAGTAGGGCATACCAGAATTTCATGTAGACCCACTAAAGTACTGAATTCTTTATACATTTAACTGCATGGCAGCCTCTAGTCATCTTTCCAAAATATACTACCTCCTGATGGGTGATATATTGAAGAAATAAGTGGACACATAATGGATAGAGCATGTCAGTGCATGCCAGGTAATACCTGAGATGTTACAGTCAAAAACAGAAAGCTAAATGAAATACTTTTTTTAAATATTCTGTAAAGGCCAAAAAAATAGGGGCAGATTTTAAATATTCCTATTATAAACATACAGAGTTTATGGAATAACAGAATTTTTGTTGTTATACATTTTCTAAGGCTAGGAAATTTGAAACTCAAATGTATGTCAATATGTAATGACTTCAGTCTATAGTGACTTGCCAGAAAAACACAAATTTTGAGGAATACACCTAAAATATGATCAAAAACTTGTTCATTTCATGAAAATCTGGACAGTTGACAGGTATGAAGTGAGGGCCTTTATAATGCATAGCACCTTCTGTCTTGAACAATTAAAATTGTACTTGCCTAGATGTAGATTTTGGTTGTAATGTCAAAACTAAGGCAGAAGACCAGTGCAGGGCATTCTGAAATTCCACAGCTAAATATAACATCTTCCTGAGTAGACATTCATGAAGGTGCCACATTTTTTGACTGTCAAGTGGTTAGTCTAGCTGGTGAATTGCTAAAACAAAGAGAGATATTGTGCTTCAAGTATATTTAATTATGGGAATCTTTTTACCTGTTTCTTTAGCTCAGCTTCTCTTTGCTGCATCTGGAAGACGTTTCTCGGCTAAGGGTGTATGTACACTGTAATTTTACTGCTTCTGCAATACCAGGTCACTTTACATTTCTTGTTAATGTTACTAAACCATCATAAGGTATCTGGAGATTGTATTCAACATTCAAGACTAGACAAAATTGTGGCAAATAGGTGCCTTTAATCACTGTAAGAGACTGTTCATTCCACTCTTGGGATGAGAGCCAGGCACACTTCAGCTCAGGTGAAATCTCTAACAGGCCTGGCTGGAGGGCCTTATCAGCCCTTTGAGGTGGAAACAAATTTCTAGTGAACAAACCATTCTGATGGATCTAGTGGACTCCTTCCCCCTCCCTGTGGTGGTTCATTAGAACTCTGCTTGTGTGTTTGACGTGGAGAGCATGCATGCTTCTGCCCATGTGCAGCACATGATCTACAGGTTTATGCATCATAGCTGTTAACACCCAGTGTTCCTGCTATTTGTCACCTAATTGCTAAGCCAGAACCACCTCCCCCCTCCACTCTCTGGAAGAGTGAATTGGCAGCACACACTCACTCCCATTCTCCCTGCCATGTTCCTTTCAATGTCCATGCTGAAAACTAAGCATAGATCAGCTGGGTCACAGTCAGGCCTTCATTCCTTTTCTCCATAGGTATTCCTGCTGGCTGTAGGCTTAGTCTAATATTTGAGCCAGACAGCAGTGTGGGTATACTAAATCAGCAATTAAGGCTACACATAATTTATTTCAGAAAATGATTGACAAACTAAAATTATACAACTGTATCTTGCCAGCCGGTTGAGAGTTCACTTACAATATGAATTAGACAGGAGCTTTATATATTCTTCAACAAGTCAACATTCTTTCCTTCTCCCATAAAACGAAACTATATTTGGACTTTGGAGTTTGCTTTTTCCTGTTACTATGAGCAAAGGTATTTATTGCTCAGCTTTCATCAGTTTGAGATAAAATTGCATCAGTATTAAATGCTGTCTGTTATCCAATATTTTTTATGACTGCTTCATAATACACTGTTTTATAGATAGATATAAAATGCTACTTCTTTTTTACAATTTAGTAAATATTTTATCTTTTTAACTGTGTGTGAAAAGGAAAAAAAATAACCTAATAGAATAAACAAGTAATAAATAATGCGCTTTGTAAGTAATTCTTTTTATGTATTTTGAGAAGGGGGTTGCTGTGGTATAAGAAATGGTACACAATGAAATTAAGTTATTTTTGCCCTCCCAAAAAAGAAAAGAAAATTAATTTTTCTCTGAAAGTTGCACTTGCCCTTGGACAATTGAACCCAAGTGACAGACAAGAAGCTACATTTACTAGTTTAATCTCATCACTGGAATGTAGCATGCAGGACTCTTGATGAATATGCGAGGCTAAGAATCTACCTGAGGCGAGCTATTGATCAGTGCAGTGATTTACTGTGGTGAGACTCTAACATGAGATCATATGTGTGTTGGGGAGTTAGAAAAAGAAAAGAAAACTAAACTGACCTTAGATAAAACTGGTTGATAGTCAAAGCATGTTCCTTCTTTTGATGAATCTGGGTTACAGTCAAGATGTGACTGGTTGCATACAGTTGTAAGAACCACAAAAAATAATAGCTAACAGTATCAGACTTTTAATTTTGTCATTTGATACAAAATCAAGGTAGCATTCTAAATGAAGCATTTCATTTCATTGACTTTTAAACCCCGTTCCTTATATGCTTGTATTTGTCAGATTAGTGCCGAGAGTAGAAAATGAGTGATTGTTGCAAGGTGATAAAAGCCATCACCACATAGTGCAGTAGAATTGTAGGACACTCTAGATTCTAGAACAAATGGGCAAGACATAAAGCAGCTTGCTTAATTGTTTGTTAAGAAAAAAAAAAACTTCCCAAATATTTAGAAGATGAATTCCTTCAGCATGGTGACTCATCAGTTCTCTGCCTCATTACTCCAGGTTTCACAGTTCAGTCACAATTTCCAGCCACTGCTTGTAGAGTCTGTATTAATTTTCCTTGAGTACTTTGCTTTTCTCCCACCATCCAAAAAAGCCTTTTGGTTGATTTATTATATTTTGCTGTCCATATGTTTTTACAGGTCTACTTTGTAACAATGAAAGACGAGAAGAACGAAACGCAGAACACCGAGATGAAAACAACAAAATCCCAGAACACCAAAAATCACGTAAGTTTACAAAACACACATAACACACACACACAACTGCCCCACACTACTAAACACCCTGCACTAATGATAGAAAGGGAGGCAAGCCCCACTGCACCCCCCACTCCCCCCTACTTTAATATTCTAACTCCGAGATCGCACAGACACACAAGGCAAACACACACCCACACAATACAGTCCCTCACACACACACACCACAGTCACAACACACACTTACACACAGCATTTCCCCTCACAAATGGACTCACACACACACACACACACACACACACACACACACACACACACACACACACACACACACACACACACACACACACACACACTTACCTACAGCAGAACACGAAAAGCACTAATTCAAACTCCCGTAACATCGGGATTTTGAATTTTGAGCTTTTCGGTGTTCTGTGGTTTCATTGTTTTCGTCTCGGCATTCCGGATTTCGATCTTCTGGTCTTTTGTCCAACTCAAGTAGACCCGTTTTTACATATAGGCTTGATCCTGAGGCCTCACTTGTGAAGAGGGCAGGGGAAGGGTGGAATCACTTGCCCAATAACTAAACCAAATAAACACATAAAATGAAATAAAATAAAATTAGTCTGAAATGTGTGAATGTTACAAACAGTGTCCAGATCTAGGAAAAGAACAATAACAGTAGAAAGAACTGAGATGTACAGCTGCAGTGGAAGTTGATTAGACTAAATCTTGAGAAGCTCCGAATGGAGATAAATGCAGAAAAAGAAAATAGAGTTTCAGTGGTATCAGTCAACGAAAATGTGAGGAGATCTGGGGGTTAAGGAGAACAGCTGCTGTCATTTATAAAAGTTAAAACTCTCAGTATAAAGTCTTGAGTAAGTCTGTGGAGCAGGAGAAGGATTGGTGACAGAAGAATTCAAACACATACAAAAAGAGTATACCCTTCCAGAGGTCCTCTATCACTTTGGAATAGCCCTTTCATAAGACTATACATGAGAAAAAAAGAATAGAAAAAAAGATATGTACAGTACAATGAAATAAAATCCAAAACCTGTTTAAAACCTATTAAAAGAAAGAACTAATCAAAATAGGTTCATAGGTCGGTACTAGGCTATCGGCCCTGAGGCCTAAATAAGCCTAGCCAAAAAGGTTCCCTGACTTTCGCCACCCAAGAAAATTATTTACTTGTGCCCCTGTCAAGCAGTGCCGCAGAACTTATCCCCGGGGTGAATTTTCTATCTCTCATCCAGTCGTCAAGATTTTTCTTAAAGAGGGCCAATGAGGAGCTTTGTGTGACATGAATGGGTAGTTTGTTTCAGAGTATGGGAAATCTCTGGGACAGGAATCTATCTCTCCAGCATGTTCTGTTTATTGTGGTGACAAGGTTCAGGTCCCTGGAACGTGTAGTTTGGAGAGATTGGGATTTCTTTAAGTGAAGCTTGTCCAACAGCTTTGAGTTTGACATAGCTTTCTATGTTAGCCAGAGATCGCCTCTGAGTAGGGGATATGCAACAGAGGAGAGTTGGAGTTTTTTGAGACGGTCTGCGTATGGCAGCTCTTTGAGACCGGTAATCCTCTTAGTGAGGATTTTCTGTGGCCTTTCCAATTGTTGTAGGTGTCTTATTAGATACATGCCAAACGGGGCACTGTACTCTATAATGGGTCTGACGAGGGATGAGTAGAGAGAACAATGGCCTTCTTTTTTCTAGAGAAGAACCTTTTTCTGATGAGGTGTGCCACGTAGAAAGATTTCCTGACTACTGTGGTGATGTGGTTATCAAAGGAGTGACTACTGTCCAACTGTGTCCCGAGGTCTCTTATCACACTTTCAGTGTTTAGTGAGCTACCACCTATGTGGTAGTTCATGGGTAACGAGTTTTTCCCAAAGGGGATGACAATGCACTTCTTGGCATTGAGCTTGATGCCATCACTTTGCCAGCAAGCATCTGTCTCTGTGAGGCCTTTTTGTAGAATGTCTGCATCATTAGGTGATTCTGTTATGGCTCCCAGTTTGCAGTCATATGAGAACTTTGTTACCAAAAACCTTCTGTGTTGGCCTGCACTTCAGAAAAGTAAATGCCGAACAGGAGAGGACCCAGGACCAAACCCTGTGGTACTCCACTCCTCACTGGTCTGAAGTCAGACTTGGAGTCACCTAATTTTACTGTGTGGGTTCTGTCAGTGAGCCAGTTGGCCACCCATCTTGTGACATAGGGATTTATGCCCAGTTTAGTAAGTTTATCTATAATTCCAGAGTGGGGGATGGTATCGAAAGCCTTGGTGAGGTCAAGATAGTCTGTGTGCACTACTTTGCCCTTGTCTACGACTCTAGTGACTGCTTCAAAGAAGTCAATCAGGTTTAGTAGACATGAGTTAAATATCAGTTAAAAAACATGTCCTGCACCTCCAATAATATTCTATGAAGACCAAAGGGTTTTATATTACTATATTTCTGGTCCCCTTAGACCTCATGATATCGGCCTGGGCCCCAGTGCCCCGCATCCTTGCCTGGTCTATCAGCCATCCTCCTTCCTCTCAGACTACTCCACTATTTGCTGGGCTGTCTTGGGGGATTAGCCATCTGTGCTTATGAGGGTTCTTTTTATATGTCCTACCCACATTTCCATTTTCCCTGTCCTGCACACTCATTGACCATGTCCAAGGGTAACTTCTCTCTTTGGACCATGCCTCTCCTTAGGTTCAAATCAGCCACAGAAAGCTCTAGGATAATCCTTGTTGATTCATTACATGACTACCAAAAAAAACAAAACAAAAAAAAAACAAGTCGATGTTACATGCCACATACCTATTTTATAGACAGAAACTGTTGAATGAACTGTTGAATGCTCTGTCAAGAAAGAGACCATGCACTGTGAAGGCTGGGCTGTCATCTTCCACATATCATAAGGAAAATATGAGCTGCAATAGAGATCACCACATGGTCACCCACCAGACCCACATGAAGCTCCAGTTGCCCAGTCATTGACCATCATATATTAGTCTGTAGCCACATCACATAGCCATGCCATAGAAATAATCCAGGACCAAATGGATTTATTGCCAAACGAATAACCCCTGAAGCAGACAATAGAATAAGCGTGGAGGTAGGATGACAGCGTGGTCAGTGAAAGACCTGAATGATATGCCCTAGAAACTTCCTTTCCCTCATCATGGATGCATTTAAGATCATACCACCCCTGGAAGATGGCATCATGTTCATGGCCAAACATTACCTTCAAGAAATGAAAAATGCCAGGTATGGGATGGTGGATGACACTTTCTAGACTGTTCCTACCACACATTTAATGCTTTACTAAATTTGCACATCAGTCAGGATGGGCACATATGACAGCATGCCCTGATTCATATCTTCCTAACCCAATTTAAGGACATGATGTACAGAGTTGTGCACAGGAACATCCAGAAGATGGCTGTTGTTGAGAATGTCACCAGCTCACCCAGATTTATCTTACAAGAGATGGTAGCTGTAAGTGCTGTCCAGTCAGATTTCCTGGGTTTGTTGCCAAGGCATGTCATATCCACCTCAGTAAAATATGTTGGTGGAAGATCTAGACATTTGACTTATGAGTTTATCACTGTCCAGTTAAGAAAATCTAAGCCCCGGCATATCGTTTTCCTATGAAAGTGCCATTTGCCATGGGGATACTACTGAAATCCATGATGGACAAGTGTTAGATTGTTGATAAAAATTTTGCCAAAAATTGTATTTTTGGTAAAAAAAGTGTCAACTTCCACAGCAAAAACAAATAGATACAAGGTAGTGAGAGGGTGAGAGTACAAGCAAAATTACATCCCCAAATCCTGCCTGCTCCATGGACATTGGGATAACGTTCTGTTTGCAGCTCAAAGACATAATTGATTTGTAATCTAGGTGCTTGAAAATCTGATGAGAAACAGTAGGAGAACATAACCATCTGCAGTCTGGCACCTATAGGCCAGGGAAGTGTACAACATGCAACATAAGAGTCAGAGACATGCAGTTGGTTCTTCCATACCTCTCATCCTCTTGCACCAAGAAATCTGGACAAAGCCTAAAATAATTGATGGACAAAGGCCCAAAAATATTTTAAATATTGTTCTTATACACTTAGAAAGTTGCTAGAATAACAGAATTGTTGTTAGCATGCATTTTCAGAAGGATATAAAGTCTGAAACTCAAACGTATGTCATTGTTTAGTAAATTCAATCCTCAGTGACTTACCAGAAAATGACAAATTTTATTGGGAACAGACCAAAAATAGGAGGCAAAAATCGGGACATTTTGTGAAAATCTGGACATTTGAGAGATATGGTGCCCCAACAGCATGGCAGCATTCACAGGATGAGTATGGGAACTTGCATACCTTCATATGGGAGGGATAACAGGCCTTTGCATCTGTGACCAGGTACTTCATGTACATGGGAAGGGGTTACGGCTAGCAACTGTCCTCTACTGTGAGTGGATATCATCCATGGGAAATGAATGGACCATCTGGGTTAAAGTAGGACTGGTAGTCAGCTGGCAGTAGAGAGAAACAGTTATTAAAAATAATCCCTTCATCCTTCCTTTGTGTAGATGATTTGATTGTCTACGTCCTGTCAGTGATACAGAATAAAACTGATGGCTGACATAACTGCTTTAAGACCATCTTGTATAGCCTGCAGTTTCTGGTTCAGGTTATTTCAACTTGTCCAGAATGTAGATTTGGATTGTACTTTAGCAAAAAAGAAAAATACAGTTATGTAAGTAAAACTTAGCATAACTGAAGATGTTCAAATGATCACTTCTGCAGTAGCCTTAGCTATATGGGTTACATCCTGCCAAGGATGTAACAGCTGGCTGGCTTTAAAGCTTTAGGGCACCTTTCATGCACCCAAACTGTGGGACAGTCGATCTGAGCTGATTAAAACACAGGTTTGGGCCCTTCAAAGCTTTCCTATCAACAAAGAGAGGAAGGCTGAGTCCTGAAAAGACAATTATAGGGACAACAAAAAATAAATGTCCACACCCTGGCATACAAAACCCAACAAAAAACAAGGAGGATGGAGACAGGGAATGGCAACTGCAGCAGTGATAATTCGAACATCGGCTGTTATTGCAAGTTTTTCTTACACGACTGTACCACGTTCATCATTTTTATCACTGCTGCAGTGGTCTTAACTATATGGATAGATTACCTTGGCTAACTATATTTGGGTGGTAGAAGGATATGAGTCCAGATGCCCCTGAAGAATCATCCTAGCAAAGCCTGATCTGGAGATAGGGAAGGAATCAAGCTTATAATGCTTTGTAAAATTATGTACAGAGGAACAAATTACAGCTTCTAAAATACTTCTAGAATGCAACCTTTTCCAAAAAGTAATAGAAAATGCCAAGGCCTCGGTAGAGTGCACCTTGATCTTGCCTGGATTAAATCTGTTATGGTGAGTATAACAAAAGTTAATAGCCTTCAGTGACCATTTGAAAATAGTCTGTTTTGACACCATTTGTCTCTTCTTCTTACCATCACAAGAAATGTTTGGTCAAAGATCTAAACAATTTAGTTCTGTCAAGATAGTGCCTGGGTTTTCTGTGGACATCCATAGTATGGAGCATCCTTTCCCCCTCATTTTCAGGTTCAGAAAAAAAAAAATGGAGAGATAGATGGTTTGGCTTAAAATAAACTTTGAAATAGCCAGGGAATTGTTATGGCTAGGCTTGTATGGGCACTAGGGCTGATAGCCTAGTATCAACCTTTGAACCTATATGACTTTAAGCATAAAATAAGGATTAGTACTCAAAGAAACCATGCGCCTACAGAAATGAATAAGGTGGACTCACCGTAAAAGCTTGCACTTCAAATGCTCTTCAAGCAGAGGTCACAGCTATCAGTAAAACTGTTTTCCATAACAAGAACCTCAAGTCTGCCAGATTAGCTGGATGCAGTGGACTAAGTGTTACGTTTTCTGATCCAAAATTGAGATCCCAAGGAGGGGTCACCAGTTTAATTGGATGCCCTTATGCAAAACCCTTTCAAGATCATTTTGATATGAGACTGCACTGAACAAGGAGGATCCAAGGGCAGACATGCTAAAAGGGCCAATAAATGAACCTTGATAGAGGAATAATAAAGGCCATTGGATAGTAACTCAAACAAATATTGTAGTAACAGAGAGCAAGCCCTGAATGGGTGTTGGTTATGTTGTTGACATCAAGTAGAAACCCTTTTCCATTTTACTAAGATATATATATATATATATATATATATATATATATATATATATATATATATATATATATATATATATATATATATATATATATATCTTCACTGGCTATCCTCTCAGTACCCCCAAGAAACCCTAGCCCTGGGACACTTTAATATTGACTGGGGTTCCTGTTCCTCAAAATCCCCCCTCCACTCACATCAACCTCCATGCATTCATTCAAACCATAATCACCCCTACCAGATTAGGCAAACACACCCAAAAAGATAGTATACTGGATTAGATACTTGTAAATAGTAACCCCCGAATGTACACTGCAGGTACACTCCCCGAGGATCTAAGTGATCATCTCCTTACCTACATAGTTAAACAAAAAGCCATTATCCCACAACAACCCTTGCTCAGGAAAGTTAGAAGCAAAAGGGACCTTGACTCAGACAAACTTCAACTGGAACTTAACTCCTGCAACTAGTCTAAACTAAAGCATCTCCCCTTAGAGGAGGCTGTCACCTATTTTAAAAATAAATTCCTTGAAATTCTAGACTCACATGCTCCTCCTGACTAAAGCGAACAAAAGATAAAAATGTACCTTGGCTTTCCAAAGAATCAAGACTAAAAATAACCTGTAGAAATAAACTCTGGGCTACCTGGTGCCATACCAAAGACCCCCATGATCATAATAAATATAGGCATGAGAGGAATGAAACAAAAAAACTTGTCTTACAAGATAAAAAACACTACTATTGTAGGTTACAGATGACTAATCAGAATAATCCTCAAAAGTTCTGGGCTGGGATCAACAAGTTACTGTATCCTGGTAAAACATCGACACCTAGCCCTGCTGCCACCACTAATAACCCCCCAGAAGAGGTTGCAAATAGTTTTAACCATTTCTTTACTGAGACTATTCAAGCTCTTGCCACCCATCTACCTCCAAGTTCCCCTGACTATAATACCACTAACTCTAATAGCCATATCGTATTCGGCTTTAAGCCTGTGTCAACTTCCTTTATTTGCAGACTGATCAAAAAACTAAAACCCACCACACTGTCTGCTGACCAACTCCCAGCTGAATATCTGCAAATGTCAGCAGATACCATTGCCTATCCAATCTCTATTCTAATCAACCGCACCATATCTGAAGCCAAAATTCTTAACATCTGGAAAACATCTTATGTTATTCCATTACATAAAGGAGGTTCCTGTACTGAATACTCTAATTATAGGCCCATAGCCATACTCTCTCCACTTGCTAAGATTATAGAGAAATGTATACATAAACAATTCATGCAACACCTAATCCAGAATAACTTTATGGCTGATACCCAACATGGCTTTCGCCCACATCATAGTACTACCACAGCCCTATTGTCCTTCACTAACACCATTAACAATATCGCACTTCGTCTGCCCTCTTCTTGAATCTTTCCAAGGCATTTGATATGGTTGATCATCAACTTATGATTAGGACCCTGCAAACCCTCTGCCTAGATCCCAAAGCACTTCTTTGGTTTACATCCTATCTTAATAACAGACAACAGGCTGTCCTCTGGCAGAATAAACTCTCTAATCTATTGCCAAACACTATTGGAGTATCACAATGCTCCATATTAGGACCACTCTTGTTTTCCATCTTTATCAATGACCTGCCTACTATCATACCAAACATCAGCTGTATCCAATACGCTCACGACTCCACTCTGATCTGCTCAGCTGTATCACCCACTGATCTAAAGAAGGATACCCAGTCCACATTCACTGCCATAGAAAACTGGTTCTCCAAGCGTCGCCTGCTACTTAATCCCAAAAAAACTAAAATGCTCATATTCCCACCAACCCAAAGGTCTGTACCCTTCTCCTTCACCATAAATGCAAAAGACGGGACAGTCATTCCCCCTGACCCCAATACAAAATTACTGGGTGTCACTATAGACAATAACTTAAAATTTGACCTCCATGTAAATCAGACAATCAAGACCATCAATAAAAAACTTGGGTCACTCTACAGAAACAAAGCCTTCCTCACCCCCCCCCCCCCAGCTAAAATAGCCATTGCTCGCTCGCACCTACTTTCGACACTCCTATATGTCTCCCCCTTCTAGCCAATATAACTAAATCTGAACTTAATAGACTAACAACATGTTATAATCACATTGCCAGGTTTGCTACAGGCCTGCCATTCAGAACCCACCACTGCATCAACCTCAAACAGCTTGGATGGCTGGAATTTCCTAATCTTGTCAAGTACAACCTGCTGATAATGGCTAACAAAATCCTCTATAACCCGGACAACACTCCAGCCCTTAGAAACTCTATCCTCCTCCCTAACAACACACAACTGCTCTGCTCATCTAATAAGCTACAAATCCAGATAATTAAAATTAACAATGCTGCTGGCATGGCCCTATTTGCAAATTCTGTAAGTAGAACCTGGAACATACTTCCAGCTGCCATGACCATGCTCTCCTCCGTATGCCAATTTAAAGCCACAATTAAACAACATCTGGCATCAAACTGGCTATGCCACTGTGACAAGCCTGGCTAAACCAACAACATGTATGTAATTTACTTATCTATTAGATATTGTTAACTTCTCCTGACTACAACCAGTGTAATTTCTACCCTTTATACTTGTCTATTCAATGTGAACCTATGTACCTTATGAAATATCCTACTTATCAAATTGTACTATTTTTAGTCTGAATGTATTTTTATCTGCATTTTTATCTTTTATCTGCATTACTATTTTATATTTTATATTATTTTTATATCTATGTCTTATTTCATTTTCTATTGTTCTTGCATATGTTGGAGCTTATCTCCCTGGGCCTCTGCTGTAAATGGACTTTGATCCAGTCGGACTATCCCGGTCAACAAATGTAAAATAAATAAATAAATAAAATAAAATCTTTCAAGTAGCAGGCTTTTTTGCCTGCATTAGTACCCACTGCATATACTCAGTAAACAGGTGCATCAAAGGAAGTAAAACCATGTCATCCAAGCAGTCAACAAAAGTTGATTGATGTTGGGGTGTATCAAACAACCCTGTTCTTGCATGAGCAGGTCCAGTAAGTGATGACGTTTGTGGTAATTGGCCCTGGTTATTTTCAAAAGAAGGAAGAAGCACTGTTACCTAGGCCAGAAGGGACTCACCACAATGATTGTTGGTGATACCTTCTGAATCTTCAAAAGTTTTCTAGATATTAGTAAAATGGATGTAAAACTATACAGGAATATTCCTGTCTAAGGAAAATAAAAGGCATCTGCTTCCAAGTCTTCTTGCATAGAGTCCTAGAACAGAATTTTGCCAACTGATTGTTGAGAGAGGAGGCAAAGAGGCCTACTTGAGGAACACCCCCCAGATGGATCAAATCTTCAAGTTTTCATTTGTGAGGCTCTTCCCTGGTCCTGCTCAATTTGTCTGGTGCACAATTCTTTTCTGACAGAATGTTGGATGCCTGTAGAGTGAGAATGTGCTTGAAGCTATATCTCAAACTAACATGGCTCATCTGCAAAGGGGGTAAGATCTGATTCCTCCTTGTTTGCTGATGTACCACATGACTGTGGTATTGTCTGTAACAACTTGAAAAGGTCCTAGGAATCAAAGATGATTCAGAGAGTTGAATGCCCTGGTAAGGGCAAGCATCTCCTTGATATTTATGCACTTGTATCTGTCCTTGGTGTCTCATACCCCCTGCACTTTTATCCTTTATGAAATTACTGCCCAAGCAAAGTCCTAACATCTGTGGTAACTGACCATTTTGGAGCAGAGAGGGAGAAGGGAGCCCTAGATTTAAGTATGTATTCTGTTTCCACCACAAGATTTCTCTTCAGACATATCCCAAAACTGATAAAGGGTGTTGATGGTGGGAACAAAGAGATTTCGGATATCACCATATCCTTCTAATTTAGAGTCTTGCCAGGGGTATCATGAGAATCATAGATGCCATGATACCCAAAATCGTGAGGTATTCACTTGCAGTGACTGAAGTCTGAGTCAAATATTAGAATTAGAGCTCAATAAAGATATATTTTTATGCATGGAGGTAAAGCTGTTTGAACTGAGGTGTCTAGCTGGCATCCTAGGAACACAATCCTTTGTGAAGGAGCCAAGAAAGTCTTTTGAATGTTCTTTTGGAATTCTGGTTTGCCTAAGAGATTTCACACCCGATAGAGAGATTTCTGACACTTTGAAAAAGACTCTGCAGAGATAAGAAAACCATCTAAATAAAGAAAAATGTGGATAACCTGTAGCTGCAAGGACTACTTTTAGACAGACAGACTAAAAGTGGTAGAGGTTTGATTCTCACTAAGGGAAAATGGTTAGGCTTAAAAAGGTCCACAAGGGCAGCTTTACTTGGTACACATCTATGAACCTGTGCACAAAAGTAAAATAAACAATTTCTCCACAGAAAAAGTGGCTTCAGTTACTTTACACTACCTTTAGACTGTCAGATAAAAATGAGCTTTCCATTTATAAGTTTGTTACAATCTTGAAACACTCCATCAAAACATAACACTCCTAACTTTAAAATACCTTTCCAGAAGATAAAAGTAAATACAACATCAACAAAATTAAGAAAACAGACACTTTATGAACACTTTTGGTGCAGTGGATAGTCCAAACTGTAAGGTAGAAAAATGATAATGTAATCTAGACTCACAAAACCTTAAGACATATTTGAAAAACCATAAAAGTCTGGATGACTAGGGGGGGTGATGATAAGGATTATTAAAGTCTAGTATTGCAAGGAAACATTGGTAACCAGTTGTTAAGTGACATCATTTTGAATTGTGGCACTATCACAATTTTAGAGAAAAAAGATACAGAGCTGGTCTCCAAGAATTGTCTTTCTTTGGTATAGGAACATCGTTGAACAAAAACGCTTCCCTGCCTAGGAAGAAATAATTAGTTCTATCACTTCTTGGGACAGCATATGATGAAGAACTGGTGGGAACAAAAATAGTCTGATCTGGAGGATGAGGGATGACCTCCTGGAAAAGAAAAATTTTCTACCCTTGCCATTTGTAAACTTGATGAATGATTTTTAGGACCCATTTGTCTCAAACTATCTTTTGCCAAACAGAAAAATGGAGACACAAACTTTATGGATGAAAAAAGGGTTGAGAGTGGGAGGGGTTCACAATGTCTCTTGACTAGTTATTCAGACTCATTGGACTGTCCTTAGTTTTGGGAGTGTTGAGATCTCTTTTTGCGCCTCCCCCTTGACATTCCTTCTCAGATGTCAGTTTACCTGTATTTTGTTGAGAATATTTATTGTTTTTTCTTTCAAAATTGGATGATGAGATAGAAAATCCCTCAGAGAATTTGGAAAAGGAGGGCAAGATTCCCCTGGCATCTTGCCCCTTTCATCACATATTTTGATCATCATCAGCAGTAGAGAGGCCAAACACTAAATCTCTTTACATGACAGAATGTAAAATGTAATTTTAACATCATCTGGGAGGTTCTGAGAATGCAGCCATGCAAATCTCCTCAAAACAGAAATATCTGTTTAACAGAGTCATGTACACATTGTAATTAATGAAGTAACCTCTGCAATAGAAGAAACTAAATTATTTAAAGTAGATTTTTCTTCACAAGCAGAAACTGCAGATAAAATATTCCATACGTCCACAATTTGTCAGAATAAAGTTTAACTTAACAGCTCAACAATTCAAAATTCTGAAAAACCAAAGTTGCAGAACTATACACTTTTTTCTCATACCTATCAATACTTGTCCCATCTTTATCAAAAAGAGTAGGATTGGAATTGATTAAGTGCTTAGTAGAAGTGGGATTAGCTAATGCTATAGTTGTTGGGTTTGGTATAGTATATAAAAATTTAACAGACCAAAGAATTGTATATAGCCTATCTGCCTTTTTATGGGCAGCCGGCAGATTATCAGGAAAACTGCAGACAGTGACACACAGATCCTCTAAAGCAGACACAATAAGAGAAAGGGGAGTAGGATCTGGAAATCTTTCTGTAACAACTCATTATATTTTCGGAGGGACTTAAAAACGTCACTCTTCTTCCACTGAAAACCCTGGCACATTCTAGCAATAGTCACAGAGAAATAGAAATCCAAAGAGAGAATTAGAAACTTAGGGAAACATCCAATATCCATCCCTGTATTTTTCTATTCAGACACTGAATCTTGAATATCTTCAGGAAAATAGGAATTCCTCTGTTTTGCCAGAAGCCATTTTACAAGAAGGATAAATAGCCTGAATTGAACTTTGAGCCACATCTAGTAAACTACTCCTAGCCAAAGAAAATTGAAAAGTAGATACTTGGTTTTCTGTTTCTTTTTGACAGAAAGAATGGGGCCAGCCATCTTACTAATGTTAGCAGCAGCTTCCCCAGAGATGGGCACAGCATTCTGGCACAACTTCTATGTTCCCTTTCCCAGGACTGACACGAGCAACTCTCCCTTGTCCACTGATGGGACCCCCAAATCAGCACATGGCTAACCCACAGTCCATAGTGGCCATATGTGGTAGACCAGAAGGATCCTGGGTAAAACATGAGTGTATAAAGCTACAACAAATGGCCACAACAGAGTCACCCAAATTGTTAGCCTGCTGTGGTCAAAAATGCTGCTTGCTTCATTTATTTTTCATTTTATGGCTAAAGGAAAGAAGGACAGTGAGACTGGTAGTCTGTTCTGTGCTCAAGCTGAAAATTATGCCTCTTTCCTGAAGAAGACAAGCAGCAATGGCCAGTAAACACTACCAGTCCACAAAAGCTACTTTTTGAAATAAAATGCAGTAAAACGCACTTTAAAACAGTATTCCAGCCCCAGACATGGACCATAATTTGTTGATATAATGGTTAACATATTTGCCACACACATAAGAAGTACAGGGTTTGATACTCACTGCGGGAAATTCGCTAGGTTTAAAAAGGTCCACAGGGGCAGCTATGCCTAGTACTCATCTATGAACCTATGACCAAAAGTAAAACAATTTCTCCACAGAAAAAGTGTCTTCAGTTACTTTACACCACTTTTAGACTGAGAAAAAATGAGCTTTTCATTTATTTGTTACAATCTTGAAACATTCCAATAAAACATACCACTCCTAGCTTCAAAATAACTTTCTTAGAGATGAAAGTAAAACAACATCAACAAAATTAAGAAACTTGTCTTTTAGTCAGCTCATTTTGAGCTACCTGTCAGTTAGAGTGTGTGGAAAGTACCCTGAAGCTTATATATAACCTATGATATAACCTATATAGTTAAGATTATTGTAGCAGTGGTCAATATGATGGCCATTGTAAAATGTTCTTTCTATTTTGTTTGGAAATGAAGAATGGAAGTTCATTTGTTCATTCATTTTATTGTATTGTTTGCTATTGTCTAAACTGCTTAATAAATTATATCAGATTTCTTTGTGATTGGCTGCTTGAAGTTAATTTTTGAAAGACTAATTTAGTTCATAATGGGTTTTAAGATTTATTTTGAACATCAGAACTTTATTCACTATCTCTTGTGGACTTTCATCTTTTGAATTTGGTGGCTGTGTTAATTATAATGGTTTATGTATTTTATCTCCATTATTCTTCTGTTGTAATTGTTATTTTTAGTATTACAATGTTTTATTACTTGTCCCAGTTCTTTTGTTAAATTGTTGTGTTTTGCAACATTTGTTCTCAGCTTAGCTGGAATTGTTTTTAGCAAATGATTACACTTACAATAGTAATATTTTGGAAGCTTGTTTGTCATTGTACTTTGAATTCTGGTTTAATATAAAGTAGTTATCTTTAAGCAATATAATAAACATGAACTTGAATCCTGCAGTGAAGATGTTTTGTACATGCAGAGTATAATATAAAAGATACAGTGTGACAATAGTGTGACACAACAACCATAAAGGGCTACTGTTGTCTCTTATCTCCAACAAGACAAAATCTTCAATGGAATGATACACAATGTGTTGTCATTGTGGAATTCCTACACAACTCCTCAGTATTTTGATGCAGTAACCTTTGCCCTGCATGACTACTGCTTTATATCTTGTTTTTCAGTCCTTGGCCATTGGCTTGCAGTTATGTGGGAATTTATGCCATATTCTGCCAGATTGCCATTCATAACATACATGCCATAGCCCACAAGCTCCCCAGCTATAGTCATTTGCATACTTTACTCTCTTGCCCCAAGGGGTTGTATCTCTGCTTGTTTTAACCCTTTAATGGTTTGATCATGTGTGCCTCACACATATGTACGTATATGTGGCATATTTGCTCAAACATGTGCCATTACCATCTCCACTTTGGTTACATACACAAGCACCCTTTTGCCTATTAGCAGCATAGGATCTGTGTAAAAGTGCCGTGGTGCTTACATAATTGTCCAGCACAATTGTGGTGTCTTAACATTATGTACTTTTATTATGTGCCTATAGTACTTGTGAAGGTGCTATAGTAAAGAGTTGTAGGCTAATATGACAAGGCTGTTACAGTTGTGACTGTGCTATGATTTTAACTTTTGAGCTGTATTTTTCCTACTGTTTTCGTGAATCAACATTACATTTTCCAATTCTGCCCCATGCATTTGTAAATCTTTCAGTTCTAGTACCACCTGAACTATGTGCCCTTTTGAATACAAGTACACTCTGCCTAGGGTTTAGTGAGCTAGTGATCACACAGTCTGTCACAGAAAGAGGCTGTAACAACACGTGCCCTTTTCTGATTAGGTTAGACAAACTAGTGTTTACACAGCCAGGAATCAGCAGACTGATGTCTAAGCACTCTGAACTGATGCATGTCAGAAGGAAACTATCATAGTAGGATTTGTTCTGCAAGGCTGGCCTCTATGTTGCCTCTACGGTGTCTTATTATGAAAATCAAAGAAAAAAGTACAACGGTCAATCTGCCTCTTAAATAAAGTATGCTTGGATGCTGACTGGCCCTGCTCTCCTGACAGAAAAAGATAAAGAAATCGGGTTATTTTATCCCAATTTGCATGTTTTTCACTGTAGTATTTAGTTGTCTTTGCACAGCCATCAGGTGCCTAGTACCTCTTCCCTTTGTTTCATGGCTTGGGGTAAAATACCTGCTACTGAACTCTCTCATGTAACCTAACTGTGAAATCCTTACAGGCATAAAGTATGGATTTTCTATAAGTGACACATTATGCCTGTGTAATACTGCACACACCTTTTACATTAATGTCTCAATGTCTGCGGCTTTGAATTGTCTTTGCTTAGGTAATGTCACCAAGACTAGCATTTTACATGAGTATTTTTATGTTTGTGTTTGTTTTTCAGTGTTTAGTGTGTATTGACTGGGAAACAAGGTTATATTTTCTAATACAAAACTGAAATCCCAAGGATGAGGAATTGGACGCTTCATTGTCTTAAATGGACTATCCCTTTCAAAAACATTTTAATTATAGGAATAAAATTCAAAGAAGAATCCTTAGGCAGGCAGACTGTGCTGAGTGGGGTTGAGGGCGGCTTGAGGTGAAAGTCGTTTACCCTCATGTTGTTCACTCAGTTAACTACCTGACTTTGCAGGACTAATGTGTATTTGTGTGAAATACGCTGCCATATTTGTGGCTATTTATGTAAAACAAAGCTTTCAGTTGTCCCTGATTATACAGAATGCTCCTGATTTTGGGCAAATTTTGGTCTGTTTCTCATAAAACCTTTGGTTTCTGACAATAGTTTAGAATTGTAGTCACAAACAAAATAATGACACAGATTTGAGTTTCATATCCCTAATAAAGTGTATTTTAATGCCTAAAATGGTTGTGCTAGCAACTTTCTATCTCTGATTTTGGGCTTTTTTCCCCTTATTATTTTTTTTTGGTTTTGTTTCTGATTTGTGTGCTAAGAAATTGAAAGGTATCATCTTTTATCAAAATCAGATGAGTTGTACAGAGCAAAATGGCTATAACTCCTGGGTTGGTATTGGAGCCATCTGTAGATGAATGTAACTTATTTTCTTGTTTGCTCAGTTTAAATAGTCTGTCTTGGCAGAATTAGTGTGCATTTTGCTTGTATCACTGTCAGATATCTGAGATATTCATAGTCAATAGTGGGCTATCATTGTTGTGTTCAGGGATAGTCTATGGGTGAGAATGGCTGACTCTGGCTGTCACGCTCAGGTTAAGCAGTATGCCTCTCAATTGCAAAGATTTTTGCAGACTGTCCAGATTTTTGCTTCATAATTGTGTTTTTTTTTGTCAAATTAGTGGTAATTTGTTAAAGATTGAAGTTAGAACATAATAACAGACATTTGAGTTTCAGACTTCATACCCTTCAGAAAATTCATGCTAATGCAAAACCTGTTATTCACTCAACTTTCTAAGTTTGTAAGACCAATATTAAAAATTGTCCCTATTTTTAGGCCTTTGTCCCACTTTCAGTTATGGTTTTGTCCAGATTTCTTACTCCAAGAGGATGAGAGGTATGTTAAGCAGTCAATATCTAGCTTTGCAAGACTACAGAAAATTTGTGTAAAGCAAATTAGGATACTTTATTGTGGCTGTTTTTTTATCACAATCAGGCATTTGTAGTGTATAAAGTCATTAGTGGAACATAATGGCAATAACTTAAATGATCTTAAACCAGAAAGATCCAAAAATATGAGCATTTATGCATTATCCAAATAATAATAGTAATATGAAATAGAAGTGTGTGTATGCATGCACACACACACACATATATATATGTATATATATATATATATATATATATATATATATATATATATATATGAATATGTGTGTGTGTGTGTGTGTGTGTGTGTGTGTGTGTGTATGTGTGTGTGTGTGTGTGTGTGTGTGTGTGTACATACATGTATGGAGGATATACTTTGAAAATCACTCAGGGCTCATGATGCACTTAATTCCCCACTGCATATAATGTTCAGCTGACAGTATTACTTTAACTCTTTTATCAGCTATAATATAACCTATAACCTCTAGTCAACCCATTCCATAGTCCTCCTCAGTTTCCCTACCCTTCACCTCCTTTTAGGAAAAAAATGTATAGAATGCATATATATAATATGTGCAGATATGTAATCCTCTCTGTAGCATTGCTATACTTATCTTTACTTTATAATAGGAAATTGTATACTTTAGATGCTTTCCTTATGTCTGCATTGAGACTGAAATGAGCCCATTGAGGTCACTGCCGTATCCTAATAAACACAAAAATAATAATAAAAGTAAACAAAAATAAGCATAAGAGAAACAGCAAAAGATTATTCTTGTATTTGACAACTTCTATGTATGTTCTGACACTCTATGAATCTGTCTACAAGAACATTTATTGTTTGATGCCCTGGTCTGCTAATGGAATAGATCATTATATTTTGTTTAGTTAAATGTGAAATTCTTCTGATGTAAATTAGATTTTGGTGCTAGTAACAATATTTGCAGGTAAAATATAATCTGGAAGTAATGCAAACTAATCACAAAAAATGGAGCACAGATGCAATGTAATACCTGTTATTTTACCAGTGAAAGTTTTGCAAATACTTGAGCTTTCAGTTTAGCAGGAGTCCTTCATTGTAAGCTGTTATTATTATTATTATTATTATTATTATTATTATTATTATTATTATAACTAGTGTGTAATAATGGTAGTCTGAGATATGGCTTCTGTCTGACAAAATAAATCTAACCACTCTGTATATGCATCCATTATACTCATGAGCACTTCAGTTATAAAACACCCTGCCAAATCACTATATAATCTTTTCTATCATCTACATGGAAATCCCCATGTATGCAGTGCTATTTGTTGTTTCATTTTCTGTTCCATCTGTCATTACTCATATCCTTTATATATACTTTCAACATCCTTATCTAGCATTGACCAGCAGACATTTCTAGCTTCTACACTATATTTATACAGGTCTATATTAGTTCCTCGAAATATGTATTCATCAAATATGTATTCATCAACAGGTAACAGTAACATTCATTACAGTGAAGCATGGAATTTTTACCAGAGTTAGGAACCACTGGCCACTACCACAACTTTACCCTTTTCCCCACTGTAGTGCTATCTTGGAGTTGGTATATATAGTTAGGGAGTCGGGTGTGTGGTGGGTTAAGCCCCCCACGTGGTTGGGTTTGATTTAGTGTGGTGTGTGTTCCAGAATGCTAGAGGTCTAGTGGTTCCTATCTCTGGAAAACTTCCATGCTTTGCTGTAATAAATTTTGCTGTCTAGATGTTGATGAATATGTATTTGATGAATATGTGTTTCGAGGAATTAATATAGACCCATTTATTCACGTGGTACACACTAGTTTGCATGCAGTGTGCACAGAGTGCTTAGTAAGTGGTCTGGCTATTAGCATGATTTATAAACAAGAATTGCCCTAATGCTCAGAGGTGCACACTTCCCCCGGATTCACCAAGCCCTGCACGGTGTGCAGGACTAGTGCAAGAGCTCCAGCAGACAATATGTCTGCTGTGTGATTTAGCAATAAGTTGTAGGGATGTGCACAAGCACTCCTGCACTAGTCCTGCATGGATTCAGCCCCTGTTTGCAAATTACCCCTTTTGCAGGTGAAATCCATGCAAATGAGGTGAATTTGCAATCCAGGAAGCTGGAAGCCAGCCGTGCAGGTCTAGTGTAATCTGTAGAAATGTACTCAGCCAGTAACTGAGTACATTTCTGCAAACTACAAAACAGAGCCATGAGAGCTCCAAATAAAGGGTGGATATTATGTAGAAAGCATGCCAATGGCCACATATAAGGCCTTTGGCATAGAAAACAGTTGCAAAAATAAAAAAAAAAATCTACTTTTTTTTTTTAGCCAATCTCGGCTGTTAAAGCATAGGGCAGTGGTGCACAAATGGGATCAGGTGAAAAAAAATAAAATAAGCATTATAACCAAAATCACTATTTGGCCATTATACTCAATGGCAGACAGAAGACAACACGGCCAGTGAATAGTGGTTGCTAAGGAGGGAGGCTCAGTGTGGGACCTGTAACTATGCATCAGCAGGGAAACCTATGCAAATGAGGGGAATGAAATTGAATCCCAGATCTCCCCTGCATGTTAGTCAGCACCCAACAGTGTAAGAGCAGGAATAGCTTGGTGCAAGCCTAGGAGTTAGCTGACATCATGGGGGGGGGGGTTGTCAGGCATACTGTAAGTGGATTGGAGTTCTGTGGCCCGGGTTTGCCCTTAGCTTAGCAGAGCTAAGCAAGGGTGTATGTCTGAGGCTGCCTAGCACTCTCTACATTGCCTAAGCAGTTGTGCAGTTTTAAAGGGAAAAAAAGTAAACTAGGAAATAGCAGTTTTGTGCACAATTGAGCGCTGTGTTTGCACAGCGTGTCCCTGGGATTAAACAGGAAGGCAATGGGAAGGGAAAACAGTAGTAGGAAGGTAATTAAAGAGAACTAGCATAGCTGGCAGGTGAAATATATCAGAATCAGCCAATTACACAGGCAGCAGCCCAGCCCAGCTGAGAACACTACTATAAACTATGAAAACACCTTTCCCTCTGGTTTTCCCACATACTCTACACCACTGGTATATACAAGAGGGGGAATTTTAACAAACAAAACAACAAAATGATAAGGGCTGCAATAGCTATCATACAATAACATGTGGAAGAGCCTGAGGGTGGGGAGGATGAGAATGCTGCTGACCAACCCAAAGTGAGCATCCAGGGTTCTCTACCAGTTCCTGGATGCCATGTCAGCACATGCCAGTGAGCACATATATATCTCCAACACCCATGAGGTGTTGGCCAGCAATATGCATCTCTTTTACCAAATAGCAGAATACCCTGAGGTAGTGGGTGCTATAGACTACACGCACATATGCATCAAAGCACCACCTGGTGAGCGGAATAGGGTCTACATCAACCACAAGGGCTTCCCCTCCATCAGCTGCCAGCTCATGTGTGATGCCCAGGGCATAATAATGAATGTGTGTGCTGTCTGCCCTGGAAGTTATCACAATTCCCACATCTGGCATCTGATGCAGCTGTACCAGAGATTTGCCATTGGGGACATCCCTTATGGTCACCTCGTGGGGGATGCTGGTTAGGCACTGGAGCAGTGGCTGATGACATCCATCAGAAATGCATACACACCCAAACAAGAACTCCATAATGAGGCACATGCACAGACCAGAATTATAATAGATCATGTGTTTGGGATGCTTATGTCACAGTTCTGGTGCCTGGACACATCCGGTGGAGCCTTGCAGTGCTCATCAGCTGCATGTACTCAAATTGTCATCGTATGTGTCATGCTACACAATATGATTCTGTGGAAACAGCTGCAGCAGGAACAGCATGGTGCTGGGATACACAGCCCCCCACCATTGCTAAGGCCTGCAAAGGCACAGAGTGACTCTGAGGAGGAACAACCTGAGCCTGCCCCAGTAGGCAGAAGGAGGTGTGCCCAGTATGCCCTGACCTTGGCAAAGAGGCAATGCATAGCACATACACTGACACAGGAGGGACCCAGGGAATGACACCTCTCTCTGATTCACACATACAGTAAAAGGGATGCCAAACATGACACTACCTGTGCTCAACCATGTGTAGGGAGTGTACTATGTGCATCCAACATAGGCAGCCCTCCAGCACCATCCTCAGTACTGACACACCCACAAGGTAAGTCACTCTCCTTACCAATTGCCGAATGGAGTAGTATGTGTTGTTACCTGTATCTATGGTATGGATGTGAGCATGCAAGGGAATCAGGTGGCTGAATGGGATGCCAGCAGGACAGGTGTAGACAAACACAAACAAAGGCTGTGCTAAGGCCTCTGAATGATGCCTATGGGTAACCACCCCCAGGTCTACATACACAGACTACATCAGATCAGGCAGTGGGATATTAGTTCTGAAGGGTAGGAAGTCAGAAACTAATATGTAGGTCAATCAAACCTAAGACCTGTAGTACACTGATATGCCTCTAGTCAGCATGATAGGTTAGAAAACAGAATGAAATGGAGTACCTGACATACCTGTACAGTCATAGCAAATGTTTACATGTGTCAGGTGTGCCCCCATATCCTGTGTAGCAATGTAGTAACAGTCAGGTGTGCCCCCCCAATCCTATGTAGACATATAGTAACAGTCAGGTGTGCCCCACCAATCCTATGCAGAAACGTAGTAGCATGTATGTGTAGGTATAATACCAGTGGAGGACAGATGCCAGAGGTGGCCAAGGTAGCAGGATAGATTGTAGCATTTGTACAATATGCAGGCATGTGTGTGTTAGGTTGGTGCATGCTTCATATTGTGTGAGAGTGGTCAGTATATATACACGTTGAAGTTTGACCTGGTGGCCATTGCCCACTACTGCTGATGACAAGGCCAAGTCCTCACAACTGCAGTGCCAAAGACAATCCCCCCAGTATAACACATGCTAGCAGTAAGCCATTGCAAATGTATGGTGATAATATGTGTCACCATCTGAAAGATGGACATGGCATGGCTGTTGGGCTAGATATACAAGCAGTACACAGGGAAAACTACCCCAGACATACAGTATATAATGTGTAACCATGAAATTGATACACCCTTAGAATTGTATATACATTTATGCATCACATTATCTGGGCCTGTAATAGGGAATACCGGTGTCATCTGGCCCAACACTTGCAGATCACAAAAGTGATAGGACTGATATATTGGGAAACAGCTGATGTACCTGCACATGCCAGCATAACTGGAATTCCCCATGCATATCTGTGAGTCAGATGCAAGTAGTGTCCATAGCACACATGCACCCAGCTCACCCAAACACCACCCAAAGGTACCTCTCTGTTTGTATCCCTGCTGTTGGTAATGGGTACAATATGACCCCCACCTGTGTATGGCAATAGCGAAACAATGCAGCATGCAGTGGAGTTGTCCCATGTAGGTGTGTCCCTAGATGTAAGTAGCACCCTGCCAGCATCCACACAACCTGATCAATACTGATAGAAAGTATTGACATGAACACCTAACACACCTACTCTGTCACGCCAGGGGAATATACTATATAGCGGTCTGGGAATGTAGGACTGCAGAATGCAATGGCCTGCCACAGATGGCCTGTATTGCCACCAAATGGCCTACAGGCCTCTGGCAAAGGCCCATGTCTCACATGTACTGCCAATGCTTGTTACATCATGGACACCCAAATAACAACATAATAAACTCCACATAAGCCATATGCAAGGCCATGTGATCAAACCACAGCAACATGTCCACCACATCCCACTGCATGAACTGTGGACCAACACCAAATCACAGCTGTGATGAGGTGATAACCTTAGGGAAAGTATCAGAGAATGTGTGCATAATGTATGGAGGAGGATAGAATAATAGAGCGGGGGTGGGAGCATGGGCAGCATGGAATGTGCAAGGTGCAACACACAGCCATGTGCACATACTATCCCTAGTGGCAAACACATAAATGGGTGGCTACAAACCTGCCCATACACCAAAATAGGGATAATGTCCTGACTTTTGACCCCAGCCTCTGGGTAACCTGTGTGAATTTGTACAGATGTGAGGTATTGTCACAACAAGATAAGGCCATACTGTCATGTTGATGGATGTACAAGTATGGGATCCTCTGCCAGCACTGTACCAAGGTGCTGAACTGGATACACAGACCCTGCAGCCAGTGTCTGCAGCTCCCCCTCCAGAATGGCATAACTTTCCATGAATATGTAGGCATTTGCCCTCAATACTGGACACAGTTGCATTCACCCTTTTCCCCAGGACATCACTGTGAGCAAGAATGTCCACCTTGCAGTACTAGTACTTGAGGACATAAAACATCACAGTGTATAACAGTACACATGTCTGAATATCTCTGCTAACACCAGTATTATGTAGCAGAAGCAGCACAGACGCATACACCTACAGTACACACTATTCCTTGCACAGTTTGACCCCATATTGCCAAGTGATCTACAGACATCCTGCAGAAACAGTTTGCTACCTGTAGGTGTACAACACAAAGGTCTGCACTGGAGTGCAAACTACCTGGAATAGATCCACACATTCAATACAGAAGGGCATACTGGGCATACTCACAAACTTAGAGAAATAAAGACAATGTCAGACAACAACATACTGAAAGGTCATACTGGGCATGCTCACACACTTAAACAAATGAAGCCCATGTCTGCAAACAACAGTGGACTATACATATCTGACAGTTGCAGATGTTAGTGCATACACTCCTCAGTATGCACCAGCCATGCTTTGCACACACATTGCATAGGAATACAGACATATATCCAAGGACAACACACTATAATATGCCAAAAGTAGACATACATAGATGTGTGGAACAGAGTGACAGTGACAAAAAACCTTCCATCATGAGACTTGTCCCACCCAGCACATAGCCAAATGGCTACAACCACATGATGTGTAAATGTTACTCACTGTAGAAATTAGCCACTGGTATCTGTCAGCATTACAGGTTCTGTGGTGGAAGTGCTAGCTGTGCAACATGACTGTACAAGGCAGTAGCCATCTTGCAGTTGTATACATGTACCTGCAGAATATAAACCTGTATGTGGTGTGTCAACCTCTAGATGAATGGGTTATGGCCCATGCACACACACACTGCCCTCCCCATAGCCCTAGTATGATAAGTCTGCTGATGTCATCCACTTTGGAATACACCTTTGGGAATGGAGTAGCCCAGTAATCTCTGTGGCATGTCCTAAAACTGTGTAATGTTGTAGTGTGATAAACTAGCTAAGTAGGAGTTCTAATCCCAGACACACTCACTACAATTTAAATGGCCTACTTTGGTAAAACTGCTGATGTCATTCACTGTGAAATACACATTTGGGAAAGATGTAGTCTGGTAATCTCTATGCCTTGTCCTATAACTGTGCAATACTGTTGTGTGATAAACTAATTAGGTAGGAGTTATAATCCCAGACATGGCAACTGTGTGTGTGTGTGTGTGTGTGTGTGTGTGTGTGTGTGTGTGTGTGTGTGTGTGTGTGTGTGTGTGTGTGTGTCTCCCTGTGTAGGGAGCAATGCTTTTTAGGCTAGTCACACTCACTACAATTCAAATGCCCTACTTTGGCAAGGCTGTTGATGTCATTCACTGTGAAATAAGCCTTTGGGAAAAGTGCAGCCCAGTATTCTCCATGGTCTGTCCTATAACTGCATAATGCTGTAGTGTGATAAACTAGTTAGGTAGGATTTTTAATCCCAGACAATGCAACAGTGTGTGTGTTTGTGTGTGTGTGTGTTTTTGTCTGTGTAGAGGGCAATAATTTTTATGCTAGTCACACTCACTACAATTCAAATGCCCTACTTTGGCAAGCCTGCTGAAGTCATTCACTGTGGAATACAACTTTGTGAAAGAAGGAGCCCAGTAATCTCTGTGAAGCGTCGTATAACAGCATTATGCTGTAGTGTGATAAACTAGTTAGGTAGGAATTCTAATCTCAAATATGGCAACTGTGTTTGTGTGTGTGTGTGTGTGTGTGTGTGTGTGTGTGTGTGTGTGTGTGTGTGTGTGTGTGTGTGTGTGTGTGTCTGTGTAGGGGCAATGCTTTTTAGGCTAGTCACACTCACTACAATTTAAATGCCCTACTTTGGCAAGCCTGCTGATGTCATTCATTGTGAAATACACCTTTGGGAAAGAAGGAGCCCAGTAATCTCTGCGGTGCGTCCTATAACAGCGTAATGCTGTAGTGTGATATACTTTGGTAGAGGTTCCATTTCGACACATGGCAAGTGTGGATGTTTGTGTGTGTTACTTTGTCTGTGGAGGGAGCAATGCTTTTTAGGCTAGTCACACTCACTATAAATCAAATGCCATACTTTGCCAAGGCTGCTGATGTCATTCACTGTGAAATATACCTTTGGGAAAGAAATAGCCCAGTAATCTCTGTGATGCGTCCTATAACAGCATAATGCAATAGTGTGATATAGTACTTTGGTAGGGGTTCTATTCCACACATGGCAAGTGTGGATGTTTGTGTGCGTGTTTCTTTGTGTGTGTAGGGAGCAATTCTTTTTAGGCTAGTCACACTCATTACAATTCACATGCCCTACTTTGGCAAGCCTGCTGATGTCATTCACTGTGAAATATACCTTTGGGGAAGGAGTACTCCAGTAATCTCTGTGGTGTGTCCTATAACTGTGTAATGCTGTAGTGTAATAAACTAGTTAGGTAGGAGTTGTAATCCTAGACATGGCAAGTGTGTGTGTGTGTGTGTGTGTGTGTGTGTGTGTGTGTGTGTGTGTGTGTGTGTGTGTGTGTGTGTGTGTGTCTGTGTTTGTCATTCGTATCCTGTGGGGGTGAGTGTGTAACAACTGGTCTCACTGGGGAGTGGTTTTTGCAAATTTCTTATATGGTGACCCTATTATATATCACAATGTCCACCTTACAAGGATAACAGATGTGAAAAAGCCAAGAGGCTGGGGTGGCAAACCATACCCCTTCATGGGACATCAAGGCCTGGTGAACAAAGTTAACAACCCTTGTAATACACAGAGAGCACTCTCAACCCATGCCCCATACACAAACACACTTGCCTAGGTAACAAACACTATGTTGGTAGTACCCTGCATATTGCCCAAAGATAGTAACCATGGTGTGATTGCAGAGGACTATAGAGAGCATGGCACCCTGTCCATCAGTACAATACACACGTACTGTACATACAGTGTGCCTTCAATATGTTCCCCACTGGATGCCTGCAACACCTGTGGTGCCATCAAATGTGACCCACAAAGGACATACCATGCCTTATACACATGCCCTGTATGGACAGATGCCACTGACACCAGGTAATACCTGTATCATGCTATCAATGTAGGTGCAGGGTCAATCTGCTGTCCATTACCTGTTCCCAGCACATGAGGTCAGGATAGGCACATCTGATGATAACAATCTGTGTACACAACATGGGCCAGACACCCCAGGTACAGTTCCACATGTCACTGTGCATGCATGTGGGACGTGTGCACATCCCACACAGCGTCCATGTCATGGACTACAGAACACATACATGGCAAGCATTGCACAGCAATGTCCACACACAATAGTTACTCAGATGACTGGATTGTGAATACAATACCCACCTGTGTGGGCCAATCCAGACACTACACTCCTGAGCCACATTCAGACCATTGTCATGTGGCCTGATGCCAAGGTATACCCTTCATCTAGTCTTCTATAGCCTTCTGGCACAGTCAACTGCTACACACCCATGAAGCAATGAATGCATGCATGTCTGTACTGGCACCTTGTGTCTGTGTGTGTGGTGTATGATGCTTTCAACCACATTCACACTCACTACAATCCCCATTGGCATACTGATGTTAAACACCTTCACATACCCTTTGCCCATATAACCTTCGGATAAACCCTGTGGTGCATGTGATACCTGCACAGTACTGTGTTGTGGAAAACTAACTAGTTAGGAAGTGTATTTCTGACCCTGCCAAGTGTGTCAATTTGTGTGATCCCCTGAGAGAGTGTAGCGGTTTTGACGCTGACACCTGTTCATGTGGACAGGCCCCGTGTACTACACCTACTGTATCACTACCATATCACTGTTGCAGATGTCACTCACCATCACATATACATTTGGACAGCTCCTCAACATGTAAGCTATGTGGCCCATGCAATAACTGCATAGACCTGTGATAGCAATACATAGTCACTCAGAGGTTAGGTACCCTGTACTGGTAAGTGTGTGACACAAACATGCTTAGGTTTTACTCTCCCACCCCCTCTCTGACTTACTTTGTCTCTGTCTGCCTCTCTCACTCCCTCTCTTGTGGATGTGGAGAACTACACCTGCTTTGCTTAGGCAGCAGCATGTGTTTTGCAAGTGATGCTCATTATCAGCTGATGGCATCTGCATGAATTGCAGCCCTCTTCTAGTTGATTGCATGTGGAATAGCTGTGGTAACATTCCCATAGATAATTGCATGAAAACACACTCCAATATCTAGGAACATCATGTTGGTATTGGGCCTTTTCATTCACTGTGAGCAGGACCTAGATCTGGTGTTTGGCAAACAGCATCACAGATGGATTGGGGATTTACCTCTAACAACATACACTGTGGAAACAGGCCAACACATAGAAGGAGGATGTGCCTGACATGACTACAGAATGTAAGTGTTGCTATTCTGCATTTGGAGTAATGTCAATTTAACAGGGTGTGTGTGGATATGGCTGGTCTACATGTTTTAATACCTGTCACAACAGTGCTATGTTTTTGAGGAAACCCCCATCTGGAGGGTCATCTGCAGACTGGGCAGCGTGTGGTGCCTTTTGTTTCTTATGTTACTCACAAAGCACTTATCAGAAAACTGCAGAAGCATGGTGTGAGGACTGCAGTCAGTACATGGTGACAGCCATGAGAGTTACTGACTTCATATCCCTCATAAGACATATGTCACAACAAACCCTGTTACAACAGTAAATGCATGAGGTTATCACAGCAACATGTCAATATTCGCCCTGTGTTTGTGCCTCCAGCAACAACTCTGTCAAACTTTGTACATATGTCATGCAGTAAGAGGTGCATATGTTCTGTACACCATTATTCATTGACATCATACCTGATAACAAGCCAGTGAGGTATCAGACTGCTACACAGGTTGCGTATAGTAGGGGTTATATTTGAGGACATAACCTGGGCATTATGTGGTTGTGTGTCCAGTACTGAGATCTGTGTACTTATGGTGATTGTCAACAGTGTGTGTATTGTGAATATGTACCTTGGCCTGTGTACAGACTGTGGTAGATGTCATTGTTCTTGGTCCTGTTCTATCTGATGTTACATTCTGCTCCAGTGTATGTTACCCTATTGGCTTACATGTTTGTAGGGCCAAACACACACATGTCCCATACCACAAACAGGCATCGGACCACACTGTGTAGTGGCCCAGTATATGTAGGATTAGTGTGTGAATGGCATATATGAGGATGGTGCTGATCAGATAGTTCATATACTGTAATATTAAGCTAGCTTACCATATATGGCTGTGGCTGTGTTTACATTGGTTGTGGTTATGCACTTTCACACAGGTGTCTGTTACTCTGTGCTGTGACATGCCTGTAGAGTCTGCTATATATGCAGGTGCATGATGTGCATTCCCCCATAAGAAATGTAGGCCAGTGTTGTGGCAGTCTGCTTGTAGCCTGCACAGTGCTTTGTTACATGCCTAGCAGCTTAGTGTACTTACCCAGTGTGATATTATGTCCAGATACTTGCCAGATGTACTGCTGCTGGGCCACCATAACAGTCATGTATTTCTGACAAAGCAGTGGGATGCTGTACAGATGTATGCCACTAACTAGTGGGTAGTATGTGGCCATGTAAACTCTGTATCCATGGTTATTATGTGTCAAGACAGACAGGGGTGTGTGAATGTATAACCTATGGGGGCAAATGTATACCAGTATTTATATGATATACCCACCTACATGGCTAACATCCACATTGTCAGGCTTGGGCCACATGTCTTGCACTAAGGGGTTTGTGTATACCTCTAGACTAAGCAGAGTGTGTCATACTGTCCACATTTATTGGCCCTATCACTGCTGTAGTTCACAGGACTGTGCTAGCAGTGGTACTGTACTATGATGTCCTTAGGATGTCTGTCAGTAGCCAATGCTGCACATGTTAAAAGCAGATGTGACCTCTCACACATAACATGTCTGTTAAGTCAACCACTATTACAGTAGCAACAGTCTGCATATATACCTGCAATACATACCTGACATCTCCTTGCACTAAGAGGTTGGGACTATTTGGGGCTGAGGTAGGACTCCACTCCATGTTCTGGATATATGGTGAACATTTATGTATATATAATTATCCATATATCTATATAGATATATGCATATATACATATCGACATACATAGATGGATATGTATATGTACATATATATATATATATATATATATATATATATATATATATATATATATATATATATATATATATATATATATATATATATATATATATATATACATACATATAAACACTCAGATATATACATATACACAGCAATATATGTCTACACATATACAGATAGAGATACATATGCACATATACTTATGGATATCTACATATATATTGACAGTAATAAGTATAACAGACTAGATATGTATGCACATATAGTTATAGATATCTACATAAATAGGCATATCTGTACACATAGGATGTGCATACATATATAGCTATATATAATGCATCTCTCTCTCTCTCTCTCTCTATATATATATATATATATATATATATATATATATATATACAAAGAGATCTACACATGGCCATATATATGATGCACTATACAGATGTGTATACAGACATATGTATGAATATACATGTGTATATACATGTAGATATATATCACCATATATATATATATATATATATATATATATATATATATATATATATCCATATTCCTGTCATGTGTAAACCTCATGGTTGTGTATACCCTCCTAGATGTATCTCACCGTATGTATCTGATATGTGTACATTATGATAAAACAACATATGTGATGCAGCAGTTATATTAATAACAAGTACTACACAATTGTGGAAGTAAAGGCAATTGTTCAATACTAATCAATATGTGTACTGACAGATATATTGGAAAAACAACAGCTGTCTTCACAGTGGTCATGGTGTACTGGTTAAGTGCTGTGACTATAATGTACAGGGTCCTGGGTTCAAGACCTGCAAAGGCTGTTTATTTTGTTTGCTGGGCAGAACAAGGGCTGTCAGATACAGAGCAGTTAAGGAAGTTTTGAACAGCTTTAAGCACGTTTGCATGGGTTTGCACAAAACTAAGTGGTGCTAAGCTACGGGTAAATGTACGGGCACTTACACAGTGTAGGCTTCATTTACCAGTGCGCAAGTCAGCTAAGCTGTTATACTGCAGCAATGTTGATACCTGCTAAGCTTGGCTTAGCCCTGGTAACCAGTTCACACCACCCAGTCTGATAACATAGCAGGGTAATGACATCTGTAATAAGTGTATGTAATGCCATGTACAATACATGCGCCTATGTGCTGTCATTACAGAAGCAAGGGGTGTGAGTGTCATGTCTGGGACACAGACATTTATGAGGCCTGTACAGCACTGTTATCCATGTGAATTTGTTACATACAGAGCTAGTAGCCCACTGTATGTGCTGTCACACTGGCATGTAGTGTATCTTGGTGCTACTACTGTTGATAGTGCTTACTGAGGCAAGAGTAGAGTGCTAAATGTAGTACTGTCAACAGGCACATCTGCAGATGTAGCTGGACTCTGAGGCCTCCCTGTTGCATCCCTGGTGTGTGAGCTGTGTCACAGTATATAAACCCTACTGGATAATTATCCAACATGTGGAATGTAACTGTAGACTACCATCTGTACAGCACATTAGTGAGAGCTTCTGACATGTAGTTATGGCATACATATTGTTGTCAAACATCTATCTGTTAACATATTCATCCTACTGCATAGCTACGCGCCAAGCTGATGACTGTCAGTCCCTGTTCAGATGTGCAGATGGCAGGTATCCAGCTGGGATATGTACAGGCAACCTAAGCTTGATTGACACTGACATGTCTGCCCCGCTCTGTACGAACTGGCACATATAAGAGACAACACCCTGTATGTACCACATGCCACGGGTACTTCCACTACACTACCCCAGTTAACAGAACATGCTTGGGTACAGGTCTCCATCACAGACACTGACCATGTGTTGTAATGCATGTTGCATACTTCTCAACTTGATCACCGCAGTGGCCATGTGCAGGAGGCACCCAGAGGATTGGCTGATGCATGTCATTCTCACTCTCACACTCACTCTGAGGGTTACCGAAGTAGTGTATGTTGATAGATTGCCTGCTGCCACATGGCAGGTGGCAGGATACCACTGTACACACATCCCTTGCACAACCCATCTCTCCATGGACAATAACTAGGTACATGGCTATGACCACCTGCAGCAATGTACCCCATGTGCTGACACATGTGTATGTGTGCATTACTGAGTATAGCAGTGTCTGTGTGTTAGCACACCTGTACTTGGGAATTCCATGAGGGCCTTCACAACCACTGCAACACCTATTGCCATAGTCAGTTGTGGCTGCTGCTGTATGAGACATTACATGTACCATGATACGCTCCTCTCCATACCGGCTACACAAGCCTTGCAGTACCAGCACAATAGTGCTGTACAAATGAGTTGATAGGCATGGGATACCCATTGAGTTCTGGCAAGTGTGTGTATGTGTGCATGCCCGTATATCTGTAGGGTACAGCATTCCAAGGCCACATACTCCTATTACAATACTCATTGCCATACAGTAGTACAGATAGTGTTGTTGCTGCCCATAAGTGAGGCATGGCAATGTATGCCTGTGGCATGTGCATTAGATGCATATCCCTGTAGTACCACTGTTGGGATATACAATGGGTTGTATCACAGTCATGGGCAATGTGTGATGGTGGGTATGTCAGAGTGCCATCACGGGTTTCAGGGAATGCAATTAATTTCCACTGGGTGATGTGGGTGCTGTGTACATTGTAATTACACCAAGGTATACCTAGTATATGTCCCATGTAACACTTTATGGTTACCACTGTCACTATCAGCCATACAGGTAACTGATACCACAATCCAGGCCAGTTATGTGTGTGCTGTGTGCAACGTACTTGTAACACATTGGACACACGGTCAGGTTAGTTAGCAGCGATAGGCCCAGGTCTCTTGGACATGTGTCTGCCTGTTATGTGACTGTTAATGTGTATATGAAAGTAGGTCACACTATGCATTGTCCATATGCACCCATTACATCTCCCATTAGCATACTGTACATGTCTGGGGTTGTTCTGCATGTAACATGTAACCTAGAACACACCTCACCCTAAACACTGTGTGGTGTGTGCAATGAAAGCCACACATTTCAGTAGCACTACATACGTAGGTAGGGGTCTAGTCCCAGTGTTGCCAAGTAAGAGTGTGCATGTGTCTGGATAGGTCTACATCAGGTTGCAGATTATACATGTCCCAGCGGGTCACCTGTCCATGTGGCACAGGCAATAACTGTTATACAAACCTGTGACATGTGTTTAACTGTACCCCAGATATGTCACAGCCATGGTGTCACAGCAGTGCCATACCCCATTGTGTTATATGACTGCAGACCATCCTCGTGCTGACACATGTACACCTACAACACAAATGGATAACATTATAGAGACCACAATCAACCAGTGTCACTATCAGCTATAATGCATCATTGCTGGATGGTTACACTACCTGACATATATGCATTAAACTTTACTCCTGACAACATGTTACACTGCAGTACTTTCATACACTGTAGTACAGTCACCGTGTGCATCAGAACCATATTATCCTGACCCTGCATCGATGTTATGGATGACAGGGATGCGGCACAGGTATCATCATATGCATAGGGTGTGTTGTTAGTTTGACAGAGGCCGAGGGTGGGCCATTCATTTGACACCATGTGTGTGGGTGAGGGGTGTAATGAGGTGAACTGGGTGTGCTGATTTGGTGTGTGTAGGTATGGGGTTGCCCTAGGTTTGTTTGTATAGTGTGTGGGTATGCATGCACACAGTTCTGGCATGTGGCTGCCCTACACAGGTGTTTATGGAGAGCTGCAGACCATACCTGGCAGGGTGTGCAGTTCATTGCCTCTGGCCATGGACATGTGGTCAATGCCTTCCAGGGGTTCCATGGGCATGTCCAGTTATAGGCCTTGATGTGCCACTCTCTCCTGATGACAGATGTCTGGCAAAACCAGTTCTCTCCTGGGACTGGCCAGGACCACGTGCTCATGGCCTGTTGTGGTGTGGTGTGGACAGAGCTCCCTCCTCACAGTGCCGGAGCTGGTACTGCCACTACGGGAGACTCTTGGAGTCCTAGCACGCCCACGTTGACTGCCAGCTGTTGGCATTGTTGGCCTACGTCCACGTGGCCATCACCACACTCGCACCACATGTTCAAGCACAGACAAACCATGGTCAATGAGGGCCATCATCTCACCAGACTATCTATCCATGAGCTCAGTATAAGCACAGATGGCACCAGACAGTTCATGGAATTTGTCACTTGCAGATGTGAGAGCAACCCTCTGCAGCCTCAGGCCCTGTCTGGTGTAACATCCCATACATGCCTGCACTGCCATGACAGCCTGAAACATGCACCTGCTGGTACCAGTTGTGTCACGTTTGCCAGGGGCATGATGACCAGCAGCCCTACCACAAGCACCCTGGGACATCTGCCTATGTGGTGCCCTGCCAGACATTCGGCTATGCCTGCTGTGACCAGACACAGTAGGCATGGTTACCACACTCTCCTGTGCACTGCCACAAAATGCCAGGTGTCCCTCCGCTATGGCCACTAGTGATGGGGTATGTATAGGCACTGAAACTGTGTGCAGGGTTGGGGTGGCTAAAAGGGGGATGTCAAATGATGGCGTTGTTTTGGCCCCTGACAACACCACCTGTGCCTCAACAACACTATCATCATCTTCACCAACATCAGATTGCATGCAGGATGGACCCTGACCCACCTTGCCACCTGTGGGGGAAAACAATTAATGCACTTTAAGACTGTAGAGCATTGCATAACAGTACACACATACACACACACACGCACACACACGCACACACACACACACACACACACACACACACACACACACACACACACACACACACACACACACACACACACACACACACACACACACACACACACACACACACACCACCTTAATACCTACCTGTCCATGACTTTAAAGACAGTCCCATGTATATTCCCATGTGTTCTCCATCCTGCATCATACTTGGTAACATACACTCATTAATACCACTCATTAACGTATCATTCCTCTAAATGCCTAGACAAGTGATCACAACACAAGACCTGTTACTCCATTACCTCCCTGACCTGAGTGGAGTGGTTTTACATGGCCTCACTGCTGTCATTCAGTGTTCACCTTGTGTATGTCCGGACATCATGAGCATGGCCGCTATATGTGAGGGGCTACTATGTTTACTCCATAATATCACAGACTGGAGTGCGATGTGTATGTATTGCTCAGTACATGCCAGATATGCTGCTCAATTAGCCTATCAAGTGACAACTGTAATATATGGATACACTCCCTGGTGTTGTCTAGTAATTCCCCAATGCATCTGTAGTGCTGCATAAGTGGGTTGTCTGTCACCTCTCTGCTGAATGCAATATTAAGGGTATACCTGGTGTCTACCTTCCCTCTCAATGTCTGTTCCATGCTACAGACCTTATTATACTATCAGCTGTCTTGTGATTACATACATGACAAGTATTCCTGGTGTGTCACATGTCAGTCCATGTCCATGTACTGCACAATCTCAAAGGGAAGTACTGCTGTATGAACAACCCCACAATCACACATGTGCATCCATGGACACCCACACAAACACACACACATGCACACACGCATCTTACATGCATCAACCTCCCTCCACTTCACCAGAGTGACCCTACAGACAAACTAACCACCCACCAAGACACAAACACACACATGCAGGTGAGGCTGCACAATGATAGTACACACATTCCTCCTATTACCCATCTGTCAACATGCATAACATATGGTACACAACAGCATGCAGTGCAGCTATAGTCACTCCATGCTAGCAACAGTACATGTGTGTGATGCATGTGCTGCGTTGCTAGGTGATGCCCATTCCCCTGGATACCACTGCACTCATGTACACAGTATTGCTGTGCACCTGTTCTGCACCCTGCCATGTACTGTGCACCACATCTCACAGGTGTACAACCCATTGCTGAATATGTAGTACTGTGTCAGTTATGTCAGCTTTAATGCTCACATCTCCTATGTTTTTCAGCAACACATACCTGGGATGATATGTGGACAGATGTCATTTGTGAATGCCTGATGTCTGGTTTCCAGCTCTTAACATCAGCGGACCATGTATGACCAATCCAATACTATTACACTGATAACTGCCAGAGCATACCATGGCTTTGGGGAGTGTACACATCCTTATTGATATGACACACCCTTCCTTGATCTGCCATGGGACCACATCACCGCATATATTAACAGTACATGACCCCGATATGTGACATATGTTTTGTACATTAACATGCAGTGCCTACAGAATGTGTTAGATGTGCAGATGCTGACCATGATGCATACACACCGTGTGTGCGTATGTGTGCACACCCTTATCATGATGGTTTGTTGCACCTATTGATATGTGTACTACAGCAGTCACTACTCCTGGCAGGGGTATACTAACATGGGTCATCTGCATTTGCCAGTGCACATTCAGTCTGGCCTACACATGTCCCCCATAATCTGCATGATTGCAAGGTCTACTCATGTGCACATCCCTTGGTGTTCACACACTGCTGTCACTATTGCTGTGGGGGTAGGGTTACATCTGCCACAGTTCCTGAACCTGACTGTGTGCACATACAGCCATTCTTAGCATCCTTAGGATCCCTGCTGCAGTGCACTGGTGTGTCATGCTGACACCTCCCCCACCTTCAGCCTTTTTGCAGATGCTTGACAAGTAAGGCCTACACATGTGTGTCAGTTCACAGTGTCCCATACACTGAACATCACATGTTACAGCCTAGTCCCAGCTGATAATGTGGACCACAGTAATACGTTATGCCATAGTGTAACTTTGCAACAGTTGCCGTTGTATTACTGGTATATACACTGGTGTTGCACTGTATACAGGTGATGTTTCAAACATATCCCTACTGTAGGTCATGTCTCCCACCATTATGTTGCTCCCTGTGGACACATTCCGCAATGACAGGATGTTAGTTATCTTGCAGTTGTCTGACATACCCTTTAAATACCCCATCATGTTCACCACTGTGATGCTGTGCATTTAAAAGCAACAATACGTGCACATGTACAGCATGCATTCTGGGTAGGTGTGTTAGGTGTGTGCATGGAATCTACCATAGTCATTACATGCTTGATGTATTGGCAAGCATCAACATAAACCATACTCACCAGCTACAGGCTACTGCCTTGGTGGTATACTGGAGGGACCTACATAAGAGGGTGAGAGATGCAAAGTCAGTTGCCACACCTATTGATGTAGCATCACAATGCATCAAAAGTACATGTCCACAATACTACCATGTATGCACATATATCACCACTATGTAGCAACAAACTATATCTATGACATGTCAGATATGCATGATCTACCTGTACAGATGTGGATGTATACACAATAGTGGTCTACTGATTTTCCCTGAAGCCTTACCTGCACGCTCCTCAGCCAGTGTGTGGGTAGCATCCACTTCCACAATGGTGTCTGGTAGTTGTTGGCTATGTGGATGGGCAGGTGCCACAAGGCTGGCTAGGAGCTCCTCAACACGTGTCAGGAGGGGATGGATGGCATGCCCCCCCTGTTGCGAGTTGATCCCCCCAGACTGCAGCAGCACACTGACGGGCATTGCGAAGCAGGTCAGAACAAAGAATACTGGACCTGCTCATAACTGCGGTTGTGCAGTCCGACATCATTGTCCCTGTGGACTAGGTCATTCCACAGCGCGGTCCACTCCTGCTGCTCATGGGCAGCCAGGCCAAACAAGACAGGGTAATGCTGGATTAGGTGGTACACCACAATGTCATTCTCAGCAGCTGAGTAAGCTGGCAGCCTTCCATGTAACATCTTGTCTGAAAGAAATAAAGATGGAAACAGGTGTGAGTAGGTCATACGGCAAGGTTACCACAGTTATTAATACACATCACTGTCACCCCCCACAATATCAGTGCCAACAAGCTGTACACACAACTCAATAGACATGGCTACAGCTTGCCTACCAGTGGGACATATATTGTATTCTACCACACTTTGTGCAATGTGTTTGTGGCCATGTTCCCTGTGTGGACACTATCGTTGCTGGCATGTTACAGACTATTCACCTGCATGCCATTGTCAGGGCAACTATGGTTCCATATATGCCTGTGGTATGCTTGCTATGGATTGCTGCACATCTGGCATTCTGTGTTATTGGGGATATCTATGCATGCTGTTGGACATGTCCCATAATTGTGTAGACTATTACTACCCACATATGTTCTATAACAGTAAGACAATTGTATGGTTACAGACTATTGGCCAGCAGAATCACCTCTCCAAGCTCATCTGCCCATGTTACCAGGCCACATCACATGTGGGGCCCACCCTGGGGCCCCCTCATGTTCAGGATCAGCAATACCTTCAGGTGGAACCAACTCAGGGGATGTTGTCCCCCTGGGGGCACACACAGACATGATCTTGTCCCCCAAGGTCAGGTCCAGGGTCTGTTCCATAGAGGGCTCAACAGACACATGTGGGATGTACTACACCACCTTGAGGCACCCAGTACACATTCACAGGGTCCACATGCTCCCCCTGCTCAGCCTCCCGGCCAGGCACCTTTGGAACGTGGACTGCTGTTGTGACTAGCAGTGGGTGGGAAGCTTCCCCAATTTTGTCCATATTGTGGCCCATGGGGCTTCCACATCACAGACCACACACACCATCCAGGGTGTTTACCCACCACATGTGTCACATACCACCCTTGTAGGCTGTCCTCTATATCTACTAACCCTGACCACCTCCACAACTATACCTGCCATATTTCCCCATATTTTCATTCCATACTTCACAGACAAGGACAATGTGGACCCAACAAGGGGTTCACATGTGACATACCTGTCCATGTTGCACACACTGACAGCTGTAGATATCTGTGTGTATTGCTATGTGTGCTGTTCCCACGCACACAGCATGCAGCACTGTGGTGGCAATATAGGGGACGAGTATTTACATACATATATGTTTGTGTGTGATTTTGTATATATGTAGACATGTGCATATAGGTATATATCTATATATGTGTAGATATATATGATGTATATATGTGTTAATATATATGTCTACACACACACATATATATATATATATATATATATATATATATATATATATATATATATATATATACACATATACATACCTATATATGGGGTACATTCAGACATCAGGTCCACAATCTCACAACACCTTCCTGCACAGCTGCACTGTTCTGCCTTGCTACAACACAGACAGGTGCCACATATGGACACAGCCTGACATTAGGGGAGTATATGCAGGGCCAGATTGCAGGTAACTCTATTACACACCTATGGCATTCCCGCACGCTACAATACAGGTTAACCTGTGTATCCTGCAAGTGGCGGGCTGTGGAATCTACGTGTTCATCATTTTGGCATTGCTTCCACCACCAGCTATTGGCCACAGTAATATACATGCTTCCCATTTTACAACACACACTATGAAGGCTTCCATCTTATCAGTCAGTGCTGCTCTGCACAGTTGACGGGTATGGCTCACTACCCACAGGGACAGACTCTATTTTCCTTAGCAGTTGTTCAGCTGCACATCATTACAACAAAACCTGATGGCACATATAAAGCATTTCACATCATCTATCCCATTGTTATGGACCAAGTACTACAGTCAATTACATGAGTATATACTTCACATACATGTTGTGGGAATGATGTCTCTTTTGGATCGTTTGCTGGACAGATGTTTTTTTCTTTTCTGTTGTTTTCTTTTTTTGTTGTTGCCTTTCACTCTCTCTCTCTATCTATCTATCTATCTCAGTGTCCCTCCAGTAAATGGATTGATCTGCTTTGTATAGATTGCAAGCACGGATTTTGTAGGAGATGCATATGATCATGTGATGGCCTCTGCACCAATCTGTGTCCTCCACTCGCTACCTGTATGCAGCATGCTGTGTAGTACTTCCAATTACCACTGTCATGTCAACCCACTACTATAAATCCCTACATCATATGGGTGTGGTCCCTTTACCTTTCCTGTATGGTGGACAGACGTCCTATGTGTGGGCAGCAGTGTTATAGACAGCAGGTAGCAATACCTCTTACAAGAGAACTTGTACACTCAAGCCAGCTACATATTTCTACGAGGTTCCAGAAATACAGACAGAGTGTGAATAGTGTTGTTGTTTGCATTGTATAGCACTGGTGTTACAGGGTTTGTGTGTACATACTAGTTTAACATGGAATGCAGTCTGTCTGCATAGTTCTCAACTGTCGGCCTATCCACTTGATGGCCAGAGATGTGTCTGTTATGTTTTGTCTGCCCACCACACAGATCTTGTGTCAGATATATCACTGGAAGTGTGTGTGTTGAGTGCTATCAGTACATGGCTACATCCATTTGTGTTTCTAACTTCATATGCCTGACTAAGGGTATGTTGCAGACTATCCTGTAACACCAGCGACTTGCTTAGTGTATGACAACAGTATTTCACATATGGGCCTGTTTTTCAGCCTCTGTCCTCCATCAACATACCAGGCTTTGTCCATATGACATGCTGTCAGGGGTTGTTATGTAGTGGGCTGTGAGTATGTCGTGTTACCATTACTGCCATCAGTCCACTGCTGTTGTGGCCCCCACACATACTGTTGGGTTGGGTCCATATATGTGCAGCCTTCAGCTACACAATACATGTGTGCCCTTATGCACTCCAGATGCCAGTGTATGCAACAGTGGTATATGGCCTGTATGTCAGTCTATGGGGGAGATGCACCATAACTAACCTAGGCTGTTACAATATGTGGGGGTATCAGGGGTAAGCTGCATTAAGGTATCTGGATGTGCATTACCATACAATTAACCTTGGGTAAATGCAGGCCTACTGCTTTCTGCCATATGGACTGTTCTTTTATCAGTGTGATTGTGATGGTGTCAGTTATGCCTTGTTATGTAATAGATACATCCCATTGTGTCAACTGAGGTCCTTACTCCCTAGGGATTGTGTACAGAGTGTAGATAGAGGCTGCTGGACTATATACATGCATTACTTACTGTTGATTGATTGTTAACCTGAGGCCCAGTCTGTCTTTAATATTGTACTACTTGAAGACTTTGGCCTGGACAACAACATATGCAAACCTTTCCAGAATACTGTATTAATATAACTGTTTCAAAGTTGCATTATTCTGTTTATATGTATGTCAGAGTCTAAACAGCTATATGACATGGCATACACAACTGTAGCAATGCACAAATAAAGCTTTCCCATGTATGCAAACCTGTGTGTGGTGTTATGTCCTTTGACCTCTCTGTGGATGTATGTTGCAGGCAACAATTGTCATTTGTATAGGTGGCTCACACAGTGTCCAGTTGATAAGGTGGCAACTGTGGGCATAGTGGGTATTCCATATTGTGTGCACCTTCTACATATGCATCTTCCTATACATATCTGTGTGTGTGTATGTGTAGTTACATATATATCTATATTTATGTATGTATGTATATATATATATATATATATATATATATATATATATATATATATGTGTGTATCTACATATATGTGTCTGTGTATATGTATCTTAAGAATGTTGATTGCTTTCACATTGTACATTTGCTATGGTAGCCAGACTGTACTGCATGATATGTTACTTATACCAGCCTGACATCATACAGGTGGGATGGAGTACTGTTAACATCTTGTGCCCATGTTGTGTCAGGTCCTGGTTATGGGATTTGCAACAGTTGGTATTAGGTTCATAGGTTCATAGGTAAGTACTAGGCTATCTGCCCAAAGGCATCTGTAAGCCTAACCAGAATGTGTTGGCTTTTGCCACTCCCTTAAATTAGTTCCCTGTTCGTCTGTCCAGCAGAGCCATCAGTTCTCTGTGCCTCTGTCCAGCAGAGCCACTGCTGTCATCCCAGGGGTAAATTTTCTGTTTCCCATCCACTCGTCAAGGTGTCTCTTGAAGAGTGTTAGTGAGGGGCTCTGCCTAATGTAGATTGGAATCCTGTTCCAAAGCATGGGGAGCCTCTGGGACAGGAATCTATCCCTCCAGCAAGTCCTATTTATTGTTGTGGTGAGGTTTAGATCCCTAGAGTGTGTGGCTCTCAGGGATTAGTTTTTTTAGGCGGAGCATGTCCATCAATTCTGGGTCGGATATGGCCTTGTATGTCAGGCAGACCACCTCTGAGTAAGCGGTATGCAACTGAGTACAGCTAGAGTTTCTTCACTTGGGCTGCATAGAGCATCTGTTTGAGGCCAGTAATCCTCTTGGTGAGGTACTTCTGTGGTCTTTCCAGCTGTTGCAAGTGTCTTATAAGGTACATCTCAAATGGGGTGTTGTATTCTATGATTGGTCTGATGAGTGATGAGTAGAGGGGCACAATAACCTCTTTTTTTCTAGATGCAAACCCTTTTGTGATTAGGTGGGCTACATAGAAGGGTTTTCTAACCACGTTGGCAATATGATTATCAAAGGAAAGATTACTATCTACTTGGGTTCCCAGATCCCTTATTACATTTTCTGTATTTAGGGGACTACCACGTATGTGGTAGTTCACGGGTACTTTGTTTTTTCAAAAGGGGATGACTATGCACTTTTTGGCATTTAGCTTGAGGCCATGATTTTGATACCAGGTATCCATCTCAGCCAGACCCTTCTGGAGGATGTCTGTATCAGCCCGAATGTCAGTTATGGCCCCCAATTTTCAGTAGTCCATGCACTGGGTCAGCCATAGTCCTCCTATGCTTGCCTATACCTCTGAGAAGTATATACCAAACAGGAGGGGTCTCAGGACTGAGCCCTGGGTACACCACTTGTAACCAGAATCAGACCTAGAGCCTTCAACTCTCACTGTGTGGGTTCTATCCTTGAGCCAATTGGCAACCCATCTTGTGGCGTAGGAGTTTATGTTCAGGCTGGTGAGCTTGTCTATAATACCTGAATGGAGAATGGTGTTGAAAGCCTTTGCAAGGCCTAGGTAGGTGGTGTGGACCTCCTTTCCCTCATCTAAAGCCTTGGAAACTGTCTCAAAGAAGTCCACCAGGTTTAGGAGGCATGATCTGCCCTTAACACAGCCAAACTGGGTAAGGGCCAATGTTTGGAGGTTCCCAATGTCTCTGTTAATGAGTTCCATGATGATGTGTTCCATAGCCTTGCAGACCAGGCTAGTCAGGCTTATCGGGTAATATTTCCCGGGGTCTGTTGTGACTCCACCTTTGTGGAGTGGGGATAATTGTTGCTGTGTGCCACTCTATGGGTATGTAGCCTGTAGAGAGGCTAAGTTTGAACAGTGTGCTTAGGTGAGGGGTTAGTTCATTTTGGAGTTCGTGTAAGACACAGCCTGGGACACCATCAGGTCCCACTGAAACTGTGTTTTTGGCTTTGGATAGGGCTGTTTTAACCTGTGTGTCAGTGATTGCTGGGGCTCTACATTCTTCTTGTATGGTTATGGGCCCTTTAGGAGGTGAAGTTTGCACTAAACCTGTCTGTCAGAATGTTGGCAATATCAGTCGGTTCAGTGTATTTGCTGCCATTCTGCACTAACTCAGAGCAGATCTGAGAGTTTCCACTTAGGTTCTTGACATAGCTAAATAACTCTTTGTGGTTATCTTTGGAGTCCTTGGCAATTTTTCTTTTGATGTTAGCCTTGGATGAATGTATGAGGGATCATAGTTTCTTGCTGATACTGATCAGGGATGTCTTTCCTTCTTGGGATTTTACTCTTTTCTGTATCAGTTTCCTCCTTCTATTGTATAGTTTGTTTAAGGAAGGGGTCCACCAGACTGGTTTCCTTTTCTTGGAGGAGTGAGTCTTGGTTTTGCTCAGGATAGCACGATTCATGCATTCTTGCAGGTGCTCATAGAGTGCCTTTGTAAGGGATTTGACAGCTTGGACAGCATTGTCCTTTAGCATGGGGGGCTGTGAACCTTTCCACCTTGGTCTTAAGTAATGTGAAGTTTGCTTTTGAAAAGTATTTCATGGTAGTTTCCTTGATTGGGGGTGGGGTGGAATGTGGATATCCAGAGTGATTAGTCTATGATCTGATCTAACCAGTGAGGGGTTGACCTCCGGTTTAAAACACCGGTCGTCCATGTTGGTGATGACCAGGTCCAATATGATGTCAAATTTTATATTGCAATATTTTTAGTTTTTTATTGTATGTTTTCTTTCTTTAAATGTTATTTAGTTTAATTGATTAATAGTGTATGTAATTATTTAATTAATTGTGATATATATTGTGGTGGGTGTGTGCTTGTAATTTATGCTCATTGAAGGCTACTATGCCGAGGCGCTAAGCTGTATTAAATTCTGCTTGTGAACTGGCTGTTGTTTTTTAGGCTGTTGCCTTTTCTTCTTTTCGTGGTTTTTGATATTTCACATGGATACCAGTTCACTGCTTAACACACCCAGAGTTTTCAGAGAGAATTTTTCTCCTTCGGTTAATGGATTTAATACGGAAGGTGACAATGTAAGAACTGTTAATGACACTTATGCTAGTATCTCTTCAGCTGTTAATAGTTCCGCTGGAGGGACTAGTACTTCGTTTCCCGCTAAAGCAGTGACAACGATAGTTGATGTTACTGCTAGACCAATGGATGTTATAAGTGGGTTTCCTGCAGTTTTTCGTACCGCTGAGGACAGGGCGAGAACTAATACTCCAGCGGTAACGGCCGCTGATGTTGCAGTTAGACCGAAGGTTATGAAGGACGTTACAGGTGGGCTTCCTGCAGTGCTGTCGAACGCCGAGGATATGGTGAGAGCGAATGCTCCTGTGGATTTGCCGGGTTCTTCGGCAATGATGGGTTCACACTCAGCTGGTAGGATTCGTGATACCGACACCTTATTTAATCTTCATCGGGCAGATTCCGCAATGAATGCAGCACCTAATGGTAACGTTTCTTCTGATTATATTACTAAAATTTTGCAAGAAAGACAGCAAAAATTTATGAACCCTTTTGGTTCTCTTGGCGGCCGTGTTATTAATCCTGCATTTCCGCAGGATATTCAGGATAACATTAAAGAGTTTGAAAAATTGCTTTTTAGGGAAACTAAGTGTCACTTTAATTTGTTAGGGCTTCAAAGATATGTGGATCTTGATATTTCTCCACGGGGCTTACGTGCCTTTAAAAGCCCAGCAACACCTTTTGACAATGCAGATAATAATGACTTAATATTTAAAGACCGCTGGCTTTCAGCGGCCCATCGTTGTGCAATGGAGTGGGTTCAGATATTAGTGGAAAGGGAACAACTTCTTTTGTCAAAGTTACAAGAGCAATTGCATATTATGCATTCTAGATTGTTGAGTGATATTGGTGTGGCTAAGGTTAATGATATTTTTGTTAACCTAAATGATAATTTGCATAAATATGAGACTGAGCAAATACAATATAAATCTGTAAAAATTAAGAGAGATATCAAGTATTATGATAATGGGCGTGCTTTCCTATGGAAACGGAAACAAGCCTATCGCCCTTTAAAAAAATATGGAAATGTTAAAAATAATAGTAAAAAACAGCTTTCTGTATCCTTTGTTTCCTCAGAAGGCCATGGTTTCACTACAGATTCGGATACTGATTTTCCACCTTTGCCTGCTGCTAATGATTCTTTAGGGCATCAGCAACGCTTTCGGAGTGATGGCAGTAATTCCAGACGAGGATACAAAAAGAAAAACTTTGTTACAGGTTCTTCTCCGGGTGAAGGACAATCTAGACAAACATCTAAGAAGGGCAGATGGACTTGATTTATTGTATTCTGGCTTACTGAGTGGTAATAATGTTGTTAATATCTCTGGCTGCAATATTTCTGATGAAGAATTAGCTGTATTACAGTATGGTCTCAAATTTGTTCCTACTGTTTTTCCTAGACATCACATATTGAAACAGGAATTATTCAAATTTGTTAGAAAACTTCATTTGAGATATTTTTTTTCAAATGATAAAAAAATGTTTATATATGATGAGCATGCTTCCAGCTTTGTATATGATGAGAGTGATGTTGATACTAGTATGGATAGCTACTATTCTTGTTTTTCTGATGATTCCTTGCCTTCTTTATATTCTTTAGCTTATTCTACACTCAATACTGAAGGTATTGATTTTCATAGTAAGTTTATTCCTCCTTACAATAATTCTTTTATTATTCATTTCTCTGAAATGATAAATTTCTCGTTACAAGAAATGTTAAGTGTATGTAGGCATGATCAGAAGGTGTGTAATATGACTAAAAATGAATGGATGGCTATGAAAAATCTTTCTAGTAGACATGACATTATTATTAAAAAGTCTGATAAAGGCAATAAGATTGTAATATTGAATAACAAACAATATTTAGATATGTGTATGGAACATTTAAATGATTTGTCAACTTATGAGATTGCTGATTATAATAAATATATTGCAGCCATGAAAGAATGTACTAGTTTATTGGATAAGGGAGTAAGATTAGGATATGTTTCTAAGGAGGATTTAGATAAAAAATTTTGTCTGGAGAATTGCAATTTAGCTACCTTTTATTGTCTCCCAAAGCTTCACAAAAATATGAATAACCCACCAGGCCGTCCTATTGTTGTGGCCAGTAATTATTTTTGTCGAAATATAGGTATAGTTATTCATAATTATCTGTCTACTTATGTGAAAAAATTAGATTCTTATGTTAAAGATTCTTTTGACTTTATTGATAAATTAAGTCATATTATCTGGACAGAGAACATGTTTTGGATTAGTATAGATGTAGTTAGTCTCTATACTAACATTAATCATTCTGATGGTCTACAGGCTTTACTATATTTCTTGGGGGATAATCCTACCACTCATTATATTATGGACTTGACTTCTTTCTGTCTTTCTAATAATTTTTTCAGTTTTAATCAAGCTATTTACCATCAACTTAAGGGTACTGCTATGGGGGCATCTTTTGCCCCCATGTATGCAAATCTCTTTATGGGTAAATTTGAGTTGGAATATATTTATAATAATAAATTTTATAAAAATTTTGTTTTGAGTTACTACCGCTACATAGATGATTTGATTTTTCTATGTAGTGGTGGCAGGGAATATGTTTATGAATTTTTTTCAGATCTCAATAATAATAAGTATAATTTGTGTTTTGATGGTTTACAGTTTGGTAGTCAAGTTCATTATCTAGATATTATGCTAACTGGAGTGGTAGGTGAGCAGATTAATACTACTGTATATCGTAAATTTATGGATGGTCATCAGTTTCTTTTAGGAACTAGTTGTCATCCTCCCCATACATTATCTGCTATTCCTTATGGAGAAATTATGAGATTATCTAGATTATGTAATAATGTGGTAGACTTAGAACAGAATATTTATGATAGTATTATTATGTTTTTGAAAAGGGGATATAATATTGATATATTGGATTTTTGTATTAATAAGTTAATGGATAAAACAAGTGTTAAAAAGGGTAATAAATGGACTGTTAGTAACAATAATCAAGAAATAAACATTTTTTTGCCCTTTAATAATATGGTTAGTTCTGTTAATAGGAATAATAGGTGTTTAGTGGGTCCTAAGCAGGATGTATCAGATATTTATTTTGTGACTGTTTATAATTCTCATAGTGATAAAATTTGGAATATTATTAAATATTTTTGGAAATTTCTTGTTTCAGATAAAAATCTTTATAAGATTTTTCCTATTGTTCCTAAACTGTCCTTTAAAAGAGGTCAGAATTTATCTGATAAATTAATTAATACTTATTATATTTCCCCATTGGATAATGTATATAATAATTTGGCTATAGTAGGTACTAATGTCTGTGGCCAGTGTAATATTTGTAAATTTGTAAAGCCATATTTTGATAATATTAATGGTATTTCATTTATACCTAAGAATATTTCTTCATGTAATTCTGAAGGAGTTATTTATTGTGTTCGATGTCCATGCAAGTTATATTATAATGGTGAGACAAAGAGAAAATTTAAAATCAGAATGCAGGAGCATATTAGAGATATTAATAAAAGAGTAGTGACTAGTCCCATTGCATTGCATTTTATGGAGTGTCATAATAGTAATGCTGCATTGTTTGAATGTTGTGTTTTAGAAAGTGTCTTTATTAAAAAAGGTGATGATAGATTAATTAAAAATATTTTGTTGTTTAAGGAAACTATTTATATCTTGAAATATAATACTATGTCACCGAATGGTTTGAATTTAGAAGTAAATTGGAAAAGTTTATTATAAATTTTATATTGCAATATTTTTAGTTTTTTATTGTATGTTTTCTTTCTTTAAATGTTATTTAGTTTAATTGATTAATGGTGTATGTAATTATTTAATTAATTGTGATATATATTGTGGTGGGTGTGTGCTTGTAATTTATGCTCATTGAAGGCTACTATGCCGAGGCGCTAAGCTGTATTAAATTCTGCTTGTGAACTGGCTGTTGTTTTTTAGGCTGTTGCCTTTTCTTCTTTTCGTGGTTTCCAATATGTTGTCACCTCTGGTGGGGTGTTGACCAGTTGATCCAGGGTGTTCGAGTTTATAAATTCTAGGAAGCATTGGGCAAGGGAGTAAGTACTTGAGTAGTTCTCCCAGTTAATGTCTGGGTAATTGAAATCAGCCAATATTAGGGCATTTGGTAGGACCTTCATGTTTTCCAGTGTCTCCAGAAACACAGAATGGGGGTCCTGGGTCATGGTGGGTGAGCTGTAGCAAGCTACAATTTGAATTGCAGTTTTGCCCATTGTTAGTTGCACATGGATGATCTCTGAGGCATTGTGCTGTGCCACTAACCTGGAGATGTGGGTATCCTTGATGAATATGGTTACACCCCCACCTTTTGTGTTTCAGTCCAGGTTCTGTGGCCAAAAAGTATGGTATGAGTTATAGCCTGGTAGTGATGGGGTGCTCTCTGGAGTCTTAAACCAGGTTTCTGTTACTGCACGGATATTGATATTCTCCATACTGAGGAGTGCTTTGAGTGCATGCATTTTGAAGTTTAGACTTCTGGCGTTGAGTAGCATTACCCTTAGTTTTTGGTTACTTGCGCTAATTACAGTGGTGAGTTTGTTTTTTGAGCCTTGCCTAAAAAAGGCACTATGGGGTCGGCAAAAGCCTTGGCCAGTATTCAAAAGACTAAGAATGACATGTGCAAGCCATCTCTTGTGAAGCAACGTGGCTTATCGAGCATGTCATCCCAGGCAGACAGATTCTGGATGTCCTTTGAATGACAACAGAAACTTAGCCAATTGCTGAAATTGATCATTTTTTTTCTTTATACTGTGGCATCATTCTTGGTGAGGGCAAGATGCTACTCAGGGTTAGGGTCATACCGGCTTGGGCTACATGATCAGAGAGCTTTCCCATGTCTCTTTTCATGTAGTCCAGGGAGGTATGTCTCAGGTCATTCACACCAACATGGACAATGACAGAGTCATATTTGTACTTGTTCTGGAGCAAACTGAGTGCTTGTGTTATGTGTCGGATCCTGGCTCTTGACAGGCAGCTAACTGTAACCTTCTCCTTGTCCAGCCTAGTCACTGGGACATCAGTGTGCCTGAAAATAAAGTCACCTATTACAAGTGTGTTGGGTGTGTTATTTTGCCTTAAGGGTTGTGATTGCATAGCACACTGATTATGTGAAGTATGTGTTTCATGGTTTGTGATGGAGTGTGGAGGTTGCTTGGGTGTCTGCTTTGGAGGTCTCTGTTGCTTTTGCAGATTTTTATTTAGAGCCTCTGAGTATGTTTTTGTGTATTTATGTGTGTTATTTTCGGGTCTTGGTTTAATAGGTCTATTTGAGTCTGGTGGTGTGTTGCAAGTATTTTCCTTCTCCTCTTGACTGTCAGTTTCAGTCGGGTTGAGAGAGCTTTGCCTCCAGTTTGGCTGTATAGTTACATCTCTAGCATATATTAGTGTTTAGTGATAGGAGGAGAGGGATGTCTGTGTACATGAGGCAGTTGTAACATTGCCTCAAAATGGCCAGATTCACCAGTTGCCTGCGGAGTACACCTGTATTGTATTGCAGGGCAGATGTTTTTGGTTGTGGGGGGGGGGATATCTATACGTACAAGACATATGTTGTTTGGGCTCCCTCACCCCCATTAACGATACATGTGGACATATATGTTTTTGTTATGTTCTCTTATATATCTATAGATATATTTCTGCTTATACATATATAGATGTATATTTATGCTTACATATATATATATATATATATATATATATATATATATATATATATATATATATTGCTGTATATATATATATTGCTGTATATATATATATATATATATATATATATATATATATATATATATATATATATTGCTGTATATATATATATATATACACATATAGATGTTGACATATATATCTATAGATGTATGCATATGTATATATAAATATATATATGGATTCCTATTACAAGAACGAAAGTTCACTACTTCGAACTTGTAATAGGAAGCATCACTTCTGTGAAAGTTCACTTTAACGAAAGTGAACTTTTGCGTAAGTGCACTTCATCAAAAACACCGCAGCAGAGCGGAGGACATAAAAAACAAGCTATGTCTTCCACTACGGTGCGATAGTCACGGACCTTAGGGTTAGGGCACGGTTTAGGGTAAGGGGATAGTTAGTAAAGCTATCCCCTTACCCTAACCCATGCCCTAACCCTAAGGTTCGTGACTATCGCACCATAGTGGAGGACATTGCTATGTCCTTCACTGCGCTGCAGTCATCATGGACCTTAGGGTTAGGGCACGGGTGATAGTAAGGGGATAGCCCAAGGCTATCCCCTTACTATGACCCGTGCCCTAACCCTAAGGTCCGTGAGTACTGCATGAAAGTTCAGTACAACACCCGTTCATTGTACTGAACTTCACGTAAGTGCACTTTCGATTAAGTGCACTTTCGCGGCCGTGAGCATTCCGTGCACTATTTTGAAAATTCGATCTAGTGTATGGAACCCCTATACATATATATATATATGTATATGTATATATATATATATATATATATATATATATATATATATATATATATAAAATGTATATATTTAATTATATATATATATATATATATATATATATATATATATATATATATATATATATATATATGTATATATTGAATTATTTATATATATATATATATATATATATATATATATATATATATATATATATATGTATATATTTCTATATACATATATATATATATAAATATGCTATATCTATTTAGATATAAATATATATACAGACACACATACATCTACATATTTAAATACATTTCCTGTACTGTTGAATGACTGTGCTGGATGATATGTTTGTGAAAACATCAGGGTTATGTATATCTGACATGGCTTAGTGGTAAATCGCTATGGTGTACAGGGTCATGGGTTTGAGCCTTGCAGTGGCTGTTTATTTTGTTGCTGGGCAGAACAAGGGCTGTTGGATACAGAGTGAGTAAGGCACTTTTAAGCAGTTGTAAGCGGGTTTGCGCGGGTTTGTGCCGAGTTAAGCACTGTTAACTTCCAGTTACAGTTTCTTATACCAATTTAGCTTCTCAGTTGCTTAACCTGTGTAGGCATTGTTTACCTCCATGCAAACAGGCTTATACCCGCTTACTGCTGCTTAAAAGTGCTTACTTCCACTTATCCCTGAGCTAATTTCTTTAAAAGAAAAGAAAAAAGGGTTGATAGGAAAGGGGCACAAAGAGGGAAAGACTGTAGGGAAAATAGTTAGGGATGTGAAGGAAGGGTTTATTGAGGTCCATAGCTGCCCATTTCTTCTACAGCAATAGCTGTGCATATACACTGAATTTGGAGGTAGATTTGGACACTCAAACCCCTAAGAGAGGTGTGAGGACAACAATAATATGTTGTGATGCCAGTTAGAACAGATTACATGTGTCCAGTGGACATGTGTGCAAAATGGACAGCTATATATGGGGCGTGATTTTTTTTCTGGGAACAGATTGCCTTATTTTTTTATTTTTTTTTTTAGCTGAGAGTGGGGATGTTGGGGGTGGGATAGTAGGTATATTTGGGAAAGTAGGTTAACAGACAAGACAGACAAGGTGCATACAGGGGCAGTATATGACACATGTGGGGGGTAAACACCTTGATGGGGAAGGGTGTTGGGAAATTGGAAGCCCATGAGCCCCCTAGTGGAAAAAGTGGGGCTGAGGTCCCCACCCATGCGCAGTCACCACTACACCTTCAAAGCCCCAAAAGTGGCTATGCTGGGGTTGAGTTAGAGAGTCAGGCCAACCCTCTAGTTATGACATGCTGCTCTCGAGCTGGCATAGCAGATCTCTGACCTCCCTGCGGAGCTTACTATGCACCACAACCCGGACCTGGTGATGGGTGACAGGTTCCTGTACGCACCCGCTCCCTGTAGGGGCCTATCCCCATCCCCTGAGGGGGTTCCACCCGAAGGTGGTACAGGACCAATAGACAAGAAGGTCCTGGGTTGGGCCCGAGATGTGCTTGTGCCCAGTGCCACAGCCAGCTGAGGTGAGATGGGACAGGTGGGTCCGCTGGGACCCACATTCCCATATGTGCTATGGTGTTTATGTTTTATCAACATATGTGGGTTAGTAATAGTCAACAAATTCCAAGATTAGGTATAACAGTATGCATAGATATTCCCATTAACCCAGGCACCAGATGCGGAACAATTGCATAGCAAACAGAACACATGCATATATGGGATCACAGTGGTAATAACAGCAGCATGCAGGTACAGTGATGGCACCATGCCACCAATGTTGGAGTATTTCAACAGAGCACATGCAATGAAACAGATTTAAATAATTATCAGACAATATGACATATGTCCCAACATTACAGTGAAATCATCACATACCCATTGGGTTGGGTATTTAGTGTATTGTTGGAGATATGGTGGGTGGGAGAGAAAGATGTCAATTAACAACTAGTATAGTCCTGTAGTTCACATTCCTTTCCTAGTCAGTGCTGTTATCTGTACCTTACAAGTATTACTACACTACCCTATTGCCTTATTTTGGACAGTGGTATGGCTGTCAGCTACTATATACATGAGATGGTTTTGCCTGCAGTATACACCTCATACCTGGTATACCCGTGGAGGAATTTTTTGATAACACTAACTTTCTATACATACTCCCAGATTCCAGGTTGATGTTATGCACATACCTGTCCGTCTCTTTTTGCACAGACTCTGGCCATGTCTTGACCACATGCAGGTGAACTGGGACATATCTAGACTATTGCCCTCTTCCACATTTAGTGACTTACAACACTCTTATACAGGATCTCCTAGACAGTTATATTATGTAGCAAAGTGTGGGTTACAGTGATGAATGATACCTTATTATTCAGAGCAACTGCAACACTCACAATGCCATACAATACCAGAGTAAACAATAACAGTACAGGGTATTAATCTATTACTTCTACGCAGTGTTCATATCTGACAGACCTATGGGAGCAATGTTTGTTAGTACTAACTGAATGTTGCCACAGAAAGTACCAGATTTCACATTAGTATTATGTACTTACATCTCACTATGTTACCATACTCACTCTGGTCACAGCTTGACAACATGGGGGTGTAGATGGGACATATTTGGCTTATTACTCTCATAACACTTTGGGGAGTTGCTAGTGTGACAAGTTTGTTTTTATAGATGTGTGACAATCAGTTGTATTTCCTGTCTGCTGCCTAAACATCTGGGATCACCCCACTGATTTCCCAGGGGGACAGGGTGACAGGCAGCAGATATGGGCCAATATACTGGGCATTCCAGAAATATCTGTACAGTTGTGGGGTATGATTCTGTATGCAGCCTACTTCCACTCCCAGGATTCAGACCATGGCTGTGTGTGCTAACACTAAAACACTGTCCATCACAGTTGTGTGTGCTATATGGATATTGCTGTATATCTCTTATCTGATTTTTGTGTATACTTCTCCTGTGGTTTTACATTCTGACCTTGTATTACATCACTCTTATACAGGATTTCTTGGACAGTTATATTATGTAGCAGAGTGTGGGTGACAGTGATGAGTAATACCTTATTATTCAGAGCAACTGCAACACTAACAATGCCATACAATACCAAAGTAAACAGTACCAGTACAGGGTATCATTCTTTTATTTCTGGGCACAGTGTTTGTATCTGACAGACCTGTGGGAGCAATGTTTGTTAGCACTACCTGAATGTTGCCACACACAGTACCAGATTTCACATTAGTATTATGCACTTACATCTTTCTCTGTTACTGTACACACTCTGGTCACAGCTTGATAACATGGGGGTGTAGATGGGACATACATGGCCTATTACTCTCATAACACTTTGGGGAGTTGCTAATGTGACAAGTTTGTTTTTATAGATGTGTGACAATCAGTTGTATTTCCTGTCTGCTGCCTAAACATCTGGAATCACCCAATTGATTTCCCAGGGGGGACAGGGTGACAGGCAGCAGATATGGGCCAATATACTGGACATTCTATAAATAGCTGTACATTTGTGGTGTATGATTCTGTATGCAGCCCACTTCCAGTCCCAGGATTCAGACCATGGCTGTGTGTGCTAACACTAAAACACTGCCCATCACAGTTGTGTGTGCTATATGGATATTGCTGTATATCTCTTATCTGATTTCTGTGTATAATTATCCTGTGGTTTTACATTCTGACCTTGTATTACATCTCTCTTACACAGGATTTCCTAGACAGTTATATTATGTAGCAGAGTGTGGGTGACAGTGATGAGTAATACCTTATTATTCAGAGCAACTGCAACACTAACAATGCCATACAATATCAAAGTAAACAGTGCCAGTACAGGGTATCATTCTTTTATTTCTGGGCACAGTGTTCGTATCTGACAGACCTGTGGGAGCAATGTTTGTTAGCACTACCTGACTGTTGCCACACAAAGTACCAGTTTTACATTAGTATTATGCACTTACATTTGCTACTGTACACTCTCTGGTCACAGCTTGAGAACATGGGTGTGTAGATGGGACATACCTGGCTTATTACTCTCATGACAGTTTGGGGAATTGCTAGAGTAACAGGTTTGTTCTTATAGATGTGTGACAATCAGTTGTATTTCTTGTTTGCAGCCTATACGTCTGGGATCATTCCTCTGATTTCTGAGGGAGACACAGTGACAGGCAGCAGATATGGGCCAATATACTGGACATTCTAGAAATATCTGTACAGTTGTGGGGTATGATTCTGTATGCAGCCTACTTCCACTCCCAGGATTCAGACCATGGCTGTGTGTGCTAACACTAAAACACTGTCCATCACAGTTGTGTGTGCTATATGGATATTGCTGTATATCTCTTATCTGATTTTTGTGTATACTTCTCCTGTGGTTTTACATTCTGACCTTGTATTACATCACTCTTATACAGGATTTCTTGGACAGTTATATTATGTAGCAGAGTGTGGGTGACAGTGATGAGTAATACCTTATTATTTAGAGCAACTGCAACACTAACAATGCCATACAATACCAAAGTAAACAGTACCAGTACAGGGTATCATTCTTTTATTTCTGGGCACAGTGTTTGTATCTGACAGACCTGTGGGAGCAATGTTTGTTAGCACTACCTGAATGTTGCCACACACAGTACCAGATTTCACATTAGTATTATGCACTTACATCTTTCTCTGTTACTGTACACACTCTGGTCACAGCTTGATAACATGGGGGTGTAGATGGGACATACATGGCTTATTACTCTCATAACACTTTGGGGATTTGCTAATGTGACAAGTTTGTTTTTATAGATGTGTGACAATCAGTTGTATTTCCTGTCTGCTGCCTAAACATCTGGAATCACCCAATTGATTTCCCAGGGGGGACAGGGTGACAGGCAGCAGATATGGGCCAATATACTGGACATTCTATAAATAGCTGTACATTTGTGGTGTATGATTCTGTATGCAGCCCACTTCCAGTCCCGGGATTCAGACCATGGCTGTGTGTGCTAACACTAAAACACTGCCCATCACAGTTGTGTGTGCTATATGGATATTGCTGTATATCTCTTATTTGATTTCTGTGTATAATTATCCTGTGGTTTTACATTCTGACCTTGTATTACATCACTCTTACACAGGATTTCCTAGACAGTTATATTATGTAGCAGAGTGTGGGTGACAGTGATGAGTAATATCTTATTATTCAGAGCAACTGCAACACTAACAATGCCATACAATATCAAAGTAAACAGTACCAGTACAGGGTATCATTCTTTTATTTCTGGGCACAGTGTTCGTATCTGACAGACCTGTGGGAGCAATGTTTGTTAGCACTACCTGACTGTTGCCACACAAAGTACCAGTTTTACATTAGTATTATGCACTTACATTTGCTACTGTACACTCTCTGGTCACAGCTTGAGAACATGGGTGTGTAGATGGGACATACCTGGCTTTTTACTCTCATGACAGTTTGGGGAATTGCTAGAGTAACAGGTTTGTTCTTATAGATGTGTGACAATCAGTTGTATTTCTTGTTTGCAGCCTATACGTATGGGATCATTCCTCTGATTTCTGAGGGAGACACAGTGACAGGCAGCAGATATGGGCCAATTTACTGGGCATTCTGGACATATCTGTACAGTTGTGGGGTACGATTCTGTATGCAGACTACTACCACTCCCAGGATTCGAACCATGGCTGTGTGTGCTAAAACTACAACAGTTCATGTCTCAGTTCTGTGTGCTATTTGGATTTTGTTGTCTGTCGTTTCACTGCTTTCTGTCTATGCCTGTCTTAGTTGTACTAGCTGACCTCTGGGGATTACACCAGTCATATACAGACATTCCTACACATATTTTATTTATGTTGCACAGTGTGGGTAACAGTGCTTAATACAACCATACTATTAAGTGATTGCAAATCTACATTACCATATGATACCAGAGTAAACACATGCAGTACAGCAGTTAGACCTTCATTGTCAGGCTATTATGTTTTTATTTACATACAACCTATATGAGACTCTTCCTGCCATATTCTCTGGTGTATGCAGTACTTGCCTTAAATAATGCAGGTTTTATACAAGCAGTTGACTTACTAATACTGTTAGATTCATTTACTATGATAGTAAATACAAGAATATTACTAACCTGCCTCGCGTCACAACCTCACCAAGTGACATCCATGGGCCACTTGGTTCACAGCCCACTCACTTGCTGCTGTGAAGGACATAAGAGGAATATTTAGCCATACCTATCCATAATATACATGAGCTGGCAATTATTAAACAGGTAGTGGAGTGATACTTACACACTACTGAGACCTCCCCTGTCCTCTTAGCCTCTTGGATCCACTGATCCAAGAGATCCCCCTTTTGCCACTTCAAGTTAGCATAGTGACGCCTGACCTGTTCACCAGTTTGGGGTATGCCAGTGGCACTGGTGAGGTCATGGTCAAGATGATCCCTGGCTATATTGGGAACCCTGGTACTGGCCCTGCAGCAGTCTCTGCTCATGGTCTTTGACAAGGAGTCCTGCCATGACTCTGGACTCCTGGATGCCCCAGTGTTGCACCTGAAAGTGCACTCCCTCTCCGATTTCAGACATGGTGCTTGCAAGGGGAAGCTACAACCAGTTATGAGATGTATTCCCACCTCTTGGGTTTAAATAGGGCCAATTTCCTGCACTTTGCCGTGATTGGCTGGTTTTGAAAAGCCTAAGATATGGACAAACCTGCTTACCCAAGGCTGGCATTGTTTAAAGGATATTCCACTGGGCAAATTGAGTTACCTGGCCTACACATTGCTTACACCTGCTAAGCTGGCCTATGCAATGCTTAGCATTGCTTAATATTTACTTTGCATTATATTTGCTTTTTGGTATTGATTTATTATTCAGTACATGTTATATATGTCTGGTATCCATGATTCATGTGTACGTACACTGTATAGGATCCTTGTGTTTATTAGGGACTTCAACACTTTATTACAATTACACCTCACATCTGGGCTTACTGCAGTACTCCCGTTTACTTATTTATGTTATGTAGTAGGTCATAGAACATAAGACTGTATATATAGATTCCTTTCACATGTTTAGTTGGATTTTACTATAGTGAGGATTTGTTTGGTGATACCTCAATCTTATGTACTGCTATAATGGCTTAGTGGTTAACTGCTATTACTGTAGTGTACAGGTTCCAGGGTTCAAGACCTGCAAAGGCTGTTTATTTTGTTTCTGGCCAGAACAGTGGCTGTTGCATACAGAGAGATTAAGGCACTTTTAAGCACTTGTAAGCGGGTTTGCATGGGTTTGTGTGAAGGTAAGCATTGCTAACCTCTGGTTGCATATGCTTTCAGAGAGTTAGCTTCACTATTGCTTAACCTGTGTGCGCATTGCTTACCCCCACGCAAACAGGCTTAAACCCACTTATTAGTGCTTACATATGCTTACAACCTCTTACTACTGCTTAATTATGCTTACATGTGCTTACTAGTGCTTACTCCTACTTACCACTGCACTAATTTAGACAGTAATGTCTAATGGTTCTTGGGAAGGTGGGGGATTTGGAAGCTGTATGGTGTTATCATTCATTACACATTTGACCTTACATTTGTATCCCTGATTCCTGTGTAGATTTACTGTATGGGCACATGTGATTATCTCTGGACATTGCAACATTATGACACTAACACCTCACATCTGCATTTAATGCAGTACTCCAGTTCACAAATATATGTTGTTTCATAGGTTATGCAACTAAAAATATTGGTCATAAAGTGATTTGACATGGAAAATGGAATGTGCTGCAGTGGGACTTGAATTGGGAATGACTGCTCGTAAGGCGAATGCTCTGCCCACTACACTAGTGCTGTACTGCTTCATTTGCATATATCTTGCTTTTTATCCTCTTGTGGCATTTAAGCTGCATTAACCGTAGCTAAGTGATGGGCAAACCCAGGCACCTATGGATAAATTTCATCTGTTTCATAAAAAACATCTTTACATTTGTTGTTTTAAATATTGCTCTTGTACACGTGAGGGGTGTTGCTGGGGGTATGCATGCACCTATGAGCAGTCTCACTCATTCTTTTTGGTCTTGTCTGTTCTTCATTGCAGGGGCGTGTATATTCTGAGATCTCTGCTCTCAGACACACCCCCTGCACTCTTACACGCTCCGTGTAAGATTAGGAGCTCAAGCAGCGCGCCTTCATTAATATGCATGGTGCGCTGCTGTCATGCTCCTAAACGGCAGCTTCCGTGCAGGACTAAGCTAGTCCTGCATGGAAGGATTGTAAATCCAGGGGTTGATCTTCCTCCACATGTACCAGTGAAGCTGATTATGCATTAATTGCACACATTACTGATGACCATACGTAACCACTCAGGGACTATAACCTCAAAGGCAGATGTCCTTCTGTAGGATTGTACTATGTCTCATTCAGGGTCAGTAAATGTATGGCTAATAACCACTGTGAGGGCTACATGTGGAAGCTGTGAATGTTACATCTCAGGTTATCATGTTACTCGAACATGTACTAAAATTATATGGAAACTCAAGGTGTGATGAATCCAGCCTCTTCTTGTAAGAAAAATGGCTAAATCCCAGTACTAAACTTAGTCTATGTTCATTTAATAGTAACAAATGTCTTAATTCTCACTATCCATTTCTGATAGAATATAGTGTCTTACTATTTAATTTCTTCTCCCACACTTACTCTCTTAGCACACAGCTTTATCTGCCTGGTTTAACTTTACTTAGCTCCCACTCATCTACAGAATCTGTCTTTCTTTTTTTGGCATTATAGCTACAGTTTTCCCGCAATATTATTCATGCTTATTTATGTGGGTGTGATATAAATGAGATAATAGCTGAGGTAAATCCTTAGTTGGCAGAATTGCTGTTATGGATGTACAGGCTTAACTTATATTTTTAGTATGAACAAGAGTATATATAAATTCTCCTGGCAATTAACCATGTCAAATCAAAGTAAAATGTAAATCAGTCCAAAAGATTTCAACACAGAAACATGGCTGATTTATATTTCTAGTATGTATCTGACTTGGTATTTTTCTGGTATTATCGAACTGAATTTGGAATGCACGATATCTTGTCTTATTGCAATTAGAAAACCAATAATGAAGATTTCTGCCCTAGCTTTAACTCAAAATGGACTTAACACAGTAGATAACGGTATTATGCAAATAAGATAGAGTATTAACAACTGTGCATTTGCTTTAATGGGAAAATCCAGTGGTAGATTAGCAGTACACAGATGGCAGAATAGTAACATAATAAAAACATGAAGTGCTGTGTTACTCTGATCCAGCATATGCAGAAGAGAAAAAAGTAGATGTTTGCACCCAATTTAAATGAACATATAACACTTTTCTGATAACAAAGGGAGGCAACCAACAAGTTAGTTTAGCAGTAACACTGGGTTTATTCAAAAATCATGTTGTCACAGGACTGTTTGACTGAGCAAAGTCATTCATGGGTAAATCTGCATAACATGGCACAAAAACTTGGATTATTGCAAATATACTTCAGTATAATATAAGAAAAATATCTTACATTTCAAATTTTCTATTTTTTCTTAATTGTATTCTGGGACTTTATTTCATCTTTGTGTTTGCCAAATGACTATTTCATGTACTAAAGTGATAAATGTGTGTTAATAATGCCAAGTACTTACAAATGCAATAAAGAACTTTACTGTATTTTCAATAAGTGAGTGGGATTGCTCAGTTTCACAATCAGTGTTTTTTATTGCAAATACCTGGTTTATGGCATTTTGAGCTTCCTAAAATAGTGCTGGTTGTGCATTTGTGAATTGAGGAAGAAGAGCAGACCTTACGGTACTGGAGAAATAATTGATTGTTCAGTGTGTACAATCATTAATTAGCCAATGGTGGTGAGTGTTTGGATATTTGATCTCTGTCTCTTCTGTCAGAGAATATCCATTTAAACCATGGGCCTCCTAATTCTATTAACCCCAAGCACCTTTCCATTGTTCACTTAAATAATTGCAGCATAAACAATAAAAGGGCACAACCAGATACCTGGGCAGATACTTCTTATGCCCAAACCACTCACAGAATACGGACTTAAGGATACATCCAGGTTCATTTCATATTTCTCCTTAAATTACATAGCCTTCACAGTTAAACTACAGTTGTGTAAGCTAGACTTCTCTGTAAAAGTAGATGTTTGGATATCTCACTGTTGCAGAAGCTGTTAGCTTGTACAGGTTGTTTCCCACTGAGGAAATAACTGACCAGCTTCAAAAAGCCCCCCCCCCCCCCTCTGCACTCCTTCACTCTGACTACTGATTGGCTAATACCAAGGAGTGAAATCAGTAATCAGAGTGAAGCTTTCTTCAGGACTTTCTTGCCATACAATAAGAGAAGAGCCTAACAATCCTAGAAGCAAACACAACCCTACTTTACATCCCAACTACAACTATATACAAGAGTATGGGGATGGAGGGTGGGTGTAGCTAAAATTAGCAGTGAGGAATTCAAATGTCTACCATTATAGTAGATGCAACTTACACAATTGTACTATGTTCACCATTCCCACTTCTGCACTAACAGTTAGCTTATATGGATTTAATAAGAAAACCTATCCATCCTTGAAGAAGGAAGGATATGCATCCTGGAACCCCTGGAGAATTGTCTTAGCAAAGTTTGACCAGGACCTACAGGAGGAATCCACTTTGTAAAAGTATGTATAGACGACCATGTACCTGCCTGTAGAATGCTTCTAGAGTCCATGTCTTACTAGTGTGCCACTGAAGAAGACAAAGCTCTAGTGGAATATGCCTTCATAAAGCCTGGAATGGATTTGCCATAGTGGGAATAACAAAAAAAAAAACAATATCTGAGGCTAACCACCTAGAAAATGTCAGTTTTGAGAAAGAATGTCCATTTTTGCACGCTGATAACAAATACATAATTGAGCAGCTTTTCTAAAGGGCTTAGTTCTGTCAAGATTGTACCTGAGCTGCCTATGCATATCCAGTGTATGCAGAATATGTTCTCACTGGTCTTTAGATTCTGGTTAGAAAAATGGGAGATCAATGGCTGATTCAAAGTAAACTCTGAAATCACTCTGGGAATGAATGAGGGGTTTGTTCTGAAAGAGACCATATCCCTATGGAAAATCAGACTGGGTTCACCCACCATGACAGCTTGCAACTCTCATCTTCTTTTCTTGCAGATATCAGAGCAATACTGAGTGCAGTTTTCCAGGCTAAGAACCTTAAATCAGTTGAAAGGGCAAGTTCAAAAGATGCCATAGTTAATATTTCCAGCACATAGTTGAGATCCCAAGAAAGAGCAACTTGTTTACGAGGAAGTTTCTGGTGTAAAACTCCTTTCAGAAACTGTTTGACAACAACAGAAAAGAATCAGGAGGATCTATGAGAAAACATGCATAAACAGCAGCAAAATGAACCTTTATTGAGGAATAAGCAAAGCCATAGGAAAGTAACTCACACAATTAATTTGGAAACCAGTGTGGTACAAATTCCTTGATGGGCTTCTAGTTATTGCTTAGGCACCAACTAGAACATCCCTTCTACTTCCCAACACTGGATTTTCTAGTAGCAGACTTTCTTGACTCCTTTAGAACCTGCTGCATGACCTCATGAAATGAGTACTTAAAAGGTATTAGAATTGAAACATGCAGGCAGTCAGCTGAAGCTGATTGATTTTGGGGCATACCAAACGCCTCCAGTCTGTGTGCGTAGATCCAGTCTGTGAGGAAGCTTGTGGTAACTGTCCTTGACAAATTCCATAAAAATGGGGAAAACAATGTTGCCTGGACCAAAAGGTGGTTGTCACAATTATTTCTGGAGTACCCTTTTGAATCTTTATAGTTACCCAGGATATCAGTGGAAAGGGTGGAAACACATACCAGAACATTCTCTTCAGGGCTGGCAGTATTAGAGGGATGGGAGAAGAATGAGGAATATCCATTTTCTCCTGGTGACAATACAGCTATACTGGAAGATATGGTGACAATACAGCTATAATGGAAGATATGGTGACAATACAGCTATACTGGAAGACACCCTACATTGGTTATCCATAACATTTTCACAAGAAAAATATTATTAGGTGATGTGAATGTCAATTGGTTGGAAATAAACTCAAACTCCCCTACATCTAGTATGAACTTATATAGTTTCACACAACTAATTAATAGCCCTACACATTATTGCAAGATAAATTCTCTATAAGACTGGATCCTAGTATCACACCCTAGTAAATACTCCATCACAGGTGCAATGACAGACTCTCTCAGTTACCATCTCCTAATTTGTATGATCAGACATCTCGCACGTCCAGTTTAAAAACATATTTATAAAACAACATGTAACCTTTCCATGTTTAACATAGAAATGTTCATTACTATCCTATCATCTATTAATTGGGACTTTCTAAATGTCCTCCTCTTAGACGATGCTGTAATTAAATTCAGTACAACTTTTCTAAATATCCTAAATAGCCTTGCACCTCCTAGAAGGAAGAGACTGAAAAAAAATAATGCAATTTGGTTATCCTAAAAGAGTAGAATACTAATACGGGATACAGAAAAAGCAGGGAAAGAATGGCAAAAATATAAAACACCTCAGTATCTTGAAAACTTCAAAATGATTCACAATTGTACTAAAAAGCAAATAAATGAACACAAAAAAACAATACTATAATAACTTTCCGAATGATACTAAACACACCCCTAAAAAAAAATTGACATCCATTAAAGAAAGTTACATCCTGGCCAAAGGTTCAACCCAAACCCCCTCTCCCCATAACTCACCACTCAAAACTGCAACACAGTTCAAGACTTTTTTCATATTGAGTATAGCATCTTTAACCAAGGATTCCTCAGCATCTAATCCTAACCCTGTCCAACAGCCACATATCACCACACCCACTTTCACCTTCAAACCTGTGGGCACATCCTATATAAAACTACTCTTAAATTTAAAACGTGTTCTTCAGCTGATGACCTACCAAGTGAGTACCTAAAACTAGCAGCCAATAGCATTATCTATCCTGTCTCAATACTTATAAATAGATCAAGCCAGAAATCTCACATTCCCCCTCTCTGAAAACAGTCACATATTATCCCTGTGCACAAAAGATGAAATTCAACAGTCATTAATAACTTTAGACCTATAACAATTGTATCTCCCCTCACCGAATTGCTTGAAAATGTATTTAAAACAATTGCTAGACTATCTCTTGCAGGACGAATTCCTATTCCCTACACAGTATGGCTTATTGCCAATAAAACTAGTGATAATAGCAAACTAGTCTCTTTATTATTTCTAGATTTGTCTAAAGCCTTCATTACAGCTGGCCACAGCACATTTCTAATTCAGTTGTCCTTACTAGGCCTCTCTCAGCCCATCCTTCTGTGTTTCAAAAACTACCTGTTCTATAAGTATAAGTCAGTAAAATAACACTCCATGCTCTCTCCTTACTTCCCTGTCACAACCAGTGTACCACAAGTTTCTATCCTTGGTCCCCTCCTCTTTAACATTTTCACCAACACCCTCTATACTTCCACACAACAGGCCACCTTAATACAATATGCATAGGTTCATAGGTTCATAGGTTGGTACTAGGCTATTGGCCCTAGGGCCTATACAAGCCTAGCCATAGCAATTCCCTGGCTATTTCTTCCCACAGTATTTACTTCTCTGCAGATGATTCCACTCTCATTTGCACATCTGACAGAATGGTACAGCTCCAAAAAATTATTCAGGAAACATTAGCAGCCACTGAAACATAGCTTCATAACTCACAACTGATGCTCAACCCAAAAAAAGCCCAAACTACTACTTTTTCCCCCAATCCCTCCCTCTGTCATAAAAAAAAAAAAAAAAAATTGAAGTCTTCTCTCTCGATAATCCAACCATTGAAATTGCCTCTCATAGTAAACTATTAAGGGTGATAGTGGGTGATAATCTTACATTTGACCTGCATATACAAAACTGCATAAGAAAAACTCATCAAAAACAAGAGATGCTTTACAGAGTCAAAAACCTTTTCACTGATGCAACTAAGACTACACTTACCATTACTTATCTCCTCCACACTCTTCTTTATGGTGCTTCCATTGTTACTAACCTCCAGGCTTCACAAAAATTAAAACTTGAACAATGCTATGACAAAGTTGCTACATTTGCAGCACATACCCCTTTCAGAACCCACCATTGTATAGCACTAAAAAGCATAAACTGGTTAGAACTGCCACATCACCTAACATATAAATAGCTTCTTACCTGCTTAAAAAATTACCCAGCATCCATCTGCCTATGCAGAACTAAAAACATTCTACACAACTATGCTCCCTGTTAGTCATTGTGATCCAGTGACCAAAAACTCCTGTCTGTCTACAAACCTAGCAAATCTGATGGGCTTTGCCTGTACTCATGCAAGGTTGCTAAGGCCCGGTACTCCTTACCTGTATCCATCTATATCCTCCCTCTTATCTTTCAAAACCACTCTGAAAGACTTCCTAGCTAAAATTTGGCTCTGTTCTTGCTGAAAATTAAAATGTCTCTTATGCATTCTTACTCTCCCTTCTTAATTTATTCCTTTCCTGCTATTTAATTCTCTTCTCTGACTTTCTAACTATACCATAAGTCTGTATTTCCTTAACTTCATATTGCAATTTCTAGTTGTATTAGTTTAACTTACCTTTAATTTCTCTACAAACTGTCTAAAATTTCTCTAAATATGAAATGATTGTCATATATCTTGTATCAATTCTTAAACAATGTTTTTATATTATGTCTAATTTGTTATAATTATTTAAACTGCAGATGTTTTTGTTTTATTTTTGAAGTTTGTAAAATTATTGCTCTTAAAATGTTTTGTAATAATTTGGAGCTTTTCTCCCTGGGCCTCCTCTGAAAATGGCCTTCTACGCAATCGGACTTTCCCAGTAATCAAATGTCAATAAACAAAAAAAAAATAAATACAATTGTAATATATTATATCTCATCAGTTCAAGGGGAATATATGTTTGTACTCATAAAAATGTCTCACTCTTCCTGGCAATGGTCTCATTAAAAGAAAATTCCTCCACAGGACGATAAGAATTAAAATTTTCTTCACAATCAGAGAGATGGCTTGTGAATTGTCAGGGGGAAAATGCCTTATCTCTGTCAAAATCAGAATAATCAGACCCTGTTTCCTCTTGAATAATTTTATAGGCAATGCTCATCAGTAAAGATTTCTGCATATCAAGATTTACTATTTGTAATGTGTGTTTATCCAAAGTAAGAAACTCATCTTGTTAATAGTAACAGCTTCATTAGAAGAACAATGTTTAACTTTTTGATTTGTCTTAATAGAAGTTTCAGCAAGATAATTGACTTGAAGAAGGGACTTCTGACCAGTTTCATGGTCTCTTGCCCCAGTTACCATGAGAAGAATTTTCCAGAGTGTCTCCTAGACCTAAACATGGCTCTCCATTGCCCATATCAGACACAGAAACAGCCAAAGAGGACATGTTTGCTGCCCAGATCGTACGGGCTGAAAGGACTATAACTGAGGTAGATGAAGAGGTACTTGATTGGTCTAAGGAACAACCAGTGGCCATTTCAGGTTCATCCACTATTGACTGAGTCTGAGTCCACAGCAATGGCAGGGACTCCTTGGTAAATTATTTTTTTGTTTCTTTCTAGGTACTGTGTGAGAAGAGTCAGCTGGACTGGAGTGAGTATCTATGCTGTAACAGGGGAAGAAGAAACAAAAACAGTAAATGTAGCTAGCACAAGTCAGTTGAAAGGTAAGTTGTCACAAGCAACACACTTACACTGACAACAATTTCCCCAGCCCCTTAGGTTACAAAAAGTAAAAGTAGAGCAGACTTCCAACTTTAACTGCTAAAAGCAACTCCAGTAATGATTTTATTGTTAATTTCTGTATACATCTTTTTGCCAAAGTGTCCATGTTGAAAACTGTGCTAAAGCAGATGCCAGCCAATGCCAAATACAACAAAATTAAACATTTCTGGTGATCTTAACCTCATTTGGTATTCTCCTCTTAGAGGTAATTTAATTAGGTTATATTGGCTCAGTTTCTCTGAACTGTTACGGAATCGCAATTAGTTACATAATCTACATGGATAAATATGTCTACTAATCTTTTCTTATTGATGTGGCTATTACTACAATTTTAAATAAACTTAATGTATTTAAACATCTACCTAATGACCTTAGTGATCGTTGCCTTATTCTCTCTTTTTTTGGTCATTCAAAACTGTAAAACTTTCTCAATAACTGTTCATACTAATTTCTTCCTAAACAACTTTGAACACTCCAACTACTAACTTTTTGACTGATCTGAAATTTCGAAATATATTGATCCAACCTCTGCTCTATCATCTTTTATAACTTACTGTTCTTGATCAAATATAAGCTCCTCCCAGCAAGTAAAACAGCAGTTAACATTAGCCATGTACCATGGATTAAAGCAAGCCTGAGGTATTTACTCAAGAATCAAACAACTTGACAAAGACGGAAATAAGCCAATACTGTCAAGAATTAAAAGGCATCATTAGTGTCTAGACAAATGTGGGTAGAGCTCAGTACTACACTACTCTGTATAATACTTATGTGGGTAACCCCCCAAATTCTTCAACACAGCATGCCTCCTAATATGACTGAAGCTATCTGAATTAAAGTTTTCTCTTTCATTACCACTGCTACTCCCTGTTTTGTCATAAGTGACAATCAGTCCTTATAGTTTCATAGGTTCATAGGAGGCTACTAGGCTAACAGCCCTATAGCCCTTACAAGCCTAGCCATATTTATCCTGAGTTGCCCCAGTTGTCGGTAGTTAGGTGAGTGAAGTTCACAGAGGTAAGGGTCTATGGTAGTTAATATCAACTTCTTCTTCTGTTCAGGATGGACATGGGCACCACTCCAAGAGTGAATTTGCGGTCACCTATCTATTGATCTAGGTTGCATTTCAAGAGGGTCAGGGATGGGCTCAATTTTATATAAATATTGGAAGCTTGTTCCAGAGAATTAGCAGTCTCTAGGACTTGTATCTATCTCTCCAGCATGACCTGTTCATATCAGAGAATAGTTTAAGATCCCTGGAGCCAGTGACCCTTGTACAGTTTAATTTACAAGTGTGTAGCATTTCCATCAAGACTGGGTTAGAGATCACCCTGTAAGCCAGGCACAGGTCACCCCTTAGCAACATATAAGAAACAAAATACAGTGGCAGGGCTTTCAGTCTTTCCACATAAGACTTATTTTGTGTACCCTGTAATTTCTTGATGAGAAACATCTGTGGTCTCTCCAGTTGTTGCAGGTATCTGGTGAGGCTCATGCAAAAGGGAGAATTCACTTCAATTATTGGTCTGATGAGGGCCGAGTATAATGGAATTATAACATCCTTAGATATAGATGCAATGCCTTTACTTTTAAGATGTGCCACATGGAAGGATTCCCTTACTACTATGGATATATGGGGGTCAAAGTTCAGGTTGCTATTAACCTGAGTACCCAGATCACATACCTCTGGGTCTACACTTAGGGGGGTGCTGTCTATAATGTAATTATCAGGGATGCCAGCATTCGCAAAGGGAATAATAATGAATTATCATTATTCCCTTTGGGAATAATAATAATGGATTTTTTTGCATTTAGCTTTAAGCCATGCCTTTGGTACCAGTCCCTTGTCTTCCTTAACTCTGTCTGCAGTATATTAACATCATTGAGAGACTCAATGATTGCTCCCAGTTTGCAATTGCCCGAGAACTTGTTCAGCCACAGGCCATCTAAGTTTGCCTGGATTTCTGATAAATAAATTCCAAACAATAAGGTGCCCAACACAGAACCCTGTGGTATGCCACTGGTGACTAGTCTTTTGCTAGAAGTGAAGTCACCCACTTTGTCAGTATGTGTCTTGTCTGTGAGCTATTTGGCTACTAATCTGGTAATGTAGGGGTTAATTCCAAATTGAGAGAGTTTCTCTATAGTACTTAAGTGGAGAATTTGTGTCAAATACCTTGGCTAGGTCAAGATAGGCAGCATGTACTGTCTTTCTCTCATTCAGGGTCTTGGTGACTTTCTTGAAGATGTCAACCATATTTAACAAGCGTGATCTGCCTTTAAGGAATCCGAACTGGGTTGGGTCTAGAGTTTGGATATTACTTATGTCCTTTTTAATAAGGTCCATAATGATTCTTTCCATGGCCCTGCAGATGAGGCTAGTCAAGATTATGGGCCTATACCTCCCAGGGTCAGTTGATGGTCCCTGTTTGTGCAGGATTACTGCTGCTCTCCTCCATTCCACTGGAACATAGCCAGATCTCAGTCTGTGGTTAAACAAGGATCCAAGTGGGTCTGCTAGGTCATGTTGTGCAAAAGACAACCTGGGATGTTGTCTAGTCTCATTGATGCCATGATTTTGGCCTTGGAGACCAGCAAGATGATCTGCATTCTTGAGATAATAGGGTAAGGAACGGTAGCAAATGTACTTTGAGGGAATGACTGAGAGTATACAGGGGGGGGGGTGTTGAAATATTTGCCAAAATGTCAGCTAGAAGGTTGGTTATTACCTCTGGTTGAGTATGGGTGAAACCAATTCGGCTCATAGTTGTATATTCACTTTTAGATTTCGGATGTAGTTAAAAAATGCCTTGCGATTATCCTAAGATAGAGAGGCTATTTTTGCTTCATAATTAGCTTTGGACAACTTGTCAAGATCTCTAATTTGTTTTTTTTTAAGCCAGAGAGGGATTTCTTCCTCTGCTGAGTCAGTTGACTCTTATTCTTAGATATTAGTTTCTTTCTCTTGCTGTATAGCTTGTTTATACTAGGGGTCCACCAAGGTGGTTTGCTTTTCCTGCAAGACCTGGTTTTAATCCAGTCAGGTACAGCCAATTCTAATCAACTGCTTAAGTGGTTACCGGTAATCCAACAGAATGGTGAATGATGGGCAGAAAAAGCAGCAGCAAGTCCAGCAAGGATAAAACTTCCTTTAGTAGGTTTATTAACAAACTCACACTTAAAAACAATGAAAAAGTATTATTAAATAAAGTGAGATATTAGCAATTTCATCCTGGTACCTTCCAGAACTTCCTCAGATAAATCTAAACAGACTATACCCAATTTAGCCATTAAATAATCTCTGTTGAAGCTGCCATGTTTCCTCTTCTCCAGATTTAAAGAAACAGTGTTCAAGGGCATTACTTATTATAACATTAGCTCCAGGAATCTAACAATCACATAATTAATTTTCAATTACTTAAAAAACAAATAAATATACAACAAAAAATAATTTATAAATATAATATTTAAAATATGGGTGGGATTCCGTAATCCTCCATGTAGGACGAACGAAGCCCTACTCGGAGACTGCCGTCTAAGAGTATGATGTTAGCGCATCATGCATATGCATGAGGGTGGCTGACTCAACTCCCTGGCTAACACTGAGTGTGTAGGAGTGCAGGGGGCATGTCAGACTGCCGAGCAGTCCAAATATCCATGCCCCTGCAAGTGCCTAAATCTGCAAATGTCAGCAGATATGAGTGAGTCCGCTCAAATGTGTATACTCCCAACACTACACTCCCCCACATTCAAAAAGCCTGAAAAAATGAAATAAAATGTAAAACAATTTTTTTTAGTGTTCCCGATATAGCTGCCCGTATTTGCATGTGTGTATGTGGGTGTGCCCATTGCTTAGCTAGTTAGCAGTTTAGACATCGAAGAGGATAATAAACCACTTATATGCAAATTAAGCCAAATAGTGTAGTGGTAGAGCCTTCGCACAAAGAGAAGGCATTCCGGGTTTGAGTCCCCCCACTCCCCTTTCCATTTTCTGTAGGAAATCCGTGCATAAAAAGAATTCCTGACATTTACCTTTTAAATTTAATTAAAATGCATCGAAATGGCCTATGTAGTAGTGAACGATATTTTAAATATATATAAGAAAGTGAAATGGTCATGCATACTAATGAATGCATAAGTAACCTATCTTAAGCAATGGGAAGCACTGCTAATCAACGTTTACCAATAGTAAGCACATTTAAAAATAATTGCCCATAGCTAAGCACTGGTTTAACTAGTGCAATAGCTTTGCGCGGAGCTGCGCATTGCGCCAACTAGCGTAAACCAAACATGTTTGCGTGAAGCTGCGCACCGGTCTAATTAACGCAATGTCGGGCAATGTCGGTAAACGTAGAGCAATGTTGGGCAAAGTGGAGCAAATTTGGCTAAACCCAGCCACACACCCCTACCGGTCAGGCCAGTAGTAAAATAAAAAAGAAATGACAGGTCTCGAACCCGGGATACTGTGCACCATAATCACAGTACTAATCCACTAAGCCATGACAGCATTTGATGTTCATGGACTGTCAACACACATATACATATGAATCACAGTTTACCCAGTGCTAAGCAGGTGTGCGTGCACTCAGCTGAGAACTTTCAAATCCAGCCAATCACAAATAAGTGCAGGAAATGAGGCATATTTAAGCTCCATAGGCGGGAATACTCACCATAACTTGTTGTAGCTCCCATCTGCAGGCAGCAATGCCTGGTGCCGGAGAGGGCTCTCACTTCTGAGCACAACAGTGGGGCATTGAGGAGTCAAAAGTGATGGTTTGGCTCCTCATCCATCATCATGATGCTAGACTCCTGCAGGGCCAGTTCCAGGGCACGGAATACAAAGTGGAGGCCTGGAACCGTCTCGCACATGAACTCACCAGTGCCACAGGAGTCCCTCGGACTGGTGAGCAGGTTAGACATCACCATGCAGAACTGAGGAGACGCAAGCAGGACAACTGAACCAATGAATACAGGAGGCCCATGGGATGCAAAATGCCCCACTACTGAGTAGGTAGCCATGGACTGAAGTATGTAAAAATCGCTAGTGTAGTCAATAGTATGGACAGGTATATGTCTCAATATCACTTCATTTACTTCACAGCTGTAGGTGTCCGTGCTGTGAATCAGCAAGCCTATGCAGATGGGCTGCTAAGGCTGCGCCACCAGGCAGGTTAGTAATTTTTCTGCATGTACTGTTATATAAAATAAGTGAGAGAGCCTGACTAAAAGTGTCTTAGCCCAATAATAAAGATATAATAAGGCTTGAATAACCTATCTGCATGAACTGTTATGTAAAATAAGTGAGAGAGCCTGAAAAAGAGTGTTGTAACGCATTAATAAAGGTATAATAAGTCCTGAATTATTTCTCTCAATGTATTGTTATATAGAATAAGTGAGAGAGCCAGAAAAAGAGTGTTGTAAACCATAAACAAAGGTATAATACATCCTAAATAAGATGTCTGCATGCGCTGTAATAACAAATAAATGAGAGAGCCACTAGAAAAGTATGGAATGTAATTAATAAAGGTATAACACCTGTAGTGTGTCCGTGTCACTTTCTTTGAAATGTTGATGTGCTCTTGCAGTATAGAAATAGTAGTGTTGTATTAAGCGCTGTCAACCCACACTTGGATAGGCCCATAGAAAGAGGATGAAGGGAGTGCCAGTATCTCTTAAGCATATATACAGCCCTCAACTGTTGTTTCAAGCCTGGCATGTATAGGTAAATCTGGCACATGAGTAGTTTGTAATTGTGTGCACCGGAAATGTCAGTGTGCTGCTAGAAATGTAGGGGGCTGTTAAAATATAACTGATAATGTCACCTGAACACATCCAGATATGTAGACATATGAATATAAATAAAATATATAAATACATAGCAGTAACATCTGCATTCTGGACAGTTTGTATATCAGATACAGGAATTAGCAAAACACATCCCACAACGTAATGGACATTGCCTAGTTTAATAATACATGTAGGGGATATATGCCTGCAGTCAATAGGAATGTAGTGTAAACTATAAGTTCATATAAGTTGTTAATGGAGGTATCTTTTTACACCCTACTCTATGTGCATAAACAATGCAATTCAACACCTCAATGGGTATATGTAATCTCAAAACATTTGTTGGGACATATGTCCGATTTGTTTATAAATATCTGCATAACTTTGATGCATGTGCCCTGTTCAAACACCACAATCTTGGTGGCCTGTTGCCACCATTCATTCCTGCATGCTGTTGGAATGTCCACTGTCGTTCAATATATGCATGTGTTATGCTTGCTGTTCAACTGTTGGAACTCTGTTGTGTTGGGTTAATGGGAATATTACTGCATGCTGTTACAACTAATTTGAAATACTGTTGGCTACATTGTCATTAAATTCACCTAAACACAGAACATATGGGAAGGCCGGTCCCAGCGGACCCACCTGTCCCACCTCAGCTGGCAATGGCACCTGGCACCAGCAGGTCAGGTGCCCAGCCTGGGACCTCCTCCTCTGTTGGCCCTGTGCCACCTTCAGGTGGAAGTGCTGCAGGGAATGGGACTCATCCCCCCAGTGCAAGCGTGGCTAGAGAAGGTCCACCTGTCACCCTCTGAACGGTCCGGGCTGTGGTGTGTAGGGAAATCCAGCGTTCAGTCGCTGATCCCCTACGCCAGCTCGAGGCAAGAGTGGCGCAACTCACGGGTGAGCCTGCCCTTCCTACACAGCCCCCAGCACAGCCACCCTCCGGGCTGTTTAGGTGCAGTGGTGACTGCCCATGGGTGGGGATCTCAGTTCCACTGTTACCATCTGTGGGCTCATGGGCTTGCAATTTCCAAACATCCTTCCCCATCAATTGTGTTCACCTACCCCATGTGCCATATTTCGCCCCTGTATGCATCTTGTTTGTCTTGTTTGTTTATCTCCCCCACCTACCTCCCAAAACACACCTACTTCCCCTACCTCACATTCCACTCTCACCTAAAAAAAAATGGGCAATCTGCTCCAACAAAAAAAATTACACCCCATACATAGCTGCCCATTTTGCACAAATGTCCGCTGGACACAGAAACTGAAATTCAATTGGCAGTACAACATACTTTGTTGTCCTCACCCCTCTCTCAGGGGTGGAAGGTTTCAAAATTCCCTCAAAATTACTAGTATATGCAGAGCTGTTGCTGTTAAAGAAATGGACAGCTATGGACCTTCCCTACACCCGTCCTGCACATCCCAAGCTGTTTTCCCTACTGTCTTTCCCTCTTTGTGCCCCTTTTTCACCACTTTCCTATCTCCCCATTTTCTTTTCTTTCAAAGAAATGAGAGTGGGGGTTAGCGGGAGTAAGCAACTTTAAGCAGTAGTAAGCGGGTTTGAGTGATTGTGCGCATGTATGCTCTTAGCTAAGTACTGCTAAGCATCGCGCAAACCCACACACACCCACTTACAACTGCTTAAAAGTGCCTTAGTCACCCTGCATATGAGGGGCCTTGTTCTGCTCAGCAGCAAAATAAAACACCACTGTCAGTCTCAAACCCCGGACACACTAGACTGCATGAAGTACCACTAGGCCACAGCAGATATACAGCAGGATGTTGCTGAAATATATATATCATGCATCAGAATGTGTGAATGTAAAGGAAAGATAGGAATGCCATAACACAAAACCTGTTCTGTGGAACTTTACCAGCAGCTGTAGTGGAATTGCATTACATGACTGTGATAACAGAACCAGACATTCTAGCAGTAAATAATGTTACAGCAGCACTTCACAACTGCCACACAGTATCATAGCAGGACAATCCCCACCCAAACGTACAAAATACCAGTGTGTTCAAGGTACAGCAAGGATGTAGGTAGGCATATTCAGTACTGGAATTGTCCAGTTTCATGAGCATCCTGTGATAATCTCAACAAAATAAAAAGCACAAACAGTGCAGAAGTGAGTACATTAATATCCACAGTATAGCTGTTCCCAAACAGTTCATGTGCCAAATGAAAACATCTCAATACTACATATGTATGGCAGCTAATTGTAGAAGTTGTAAAGAAACTCCATACTCCCATGTAACTTGTGTTAGCATTTCTAGGGGTGAGTACATTCTACACTGTCAACTGTGTACTGGAAGTGGCAGCATTCAGGTCTGAGTACAACATACAAATAACTGGCAACACCCTTAGCAACAGTTAGAAGTATACCAACCTTCTGACTTACACAACGGTGTCCACAGCAAGAAGCATGGTCCCCACTTTGGAATTCTGAAAGGTCTACACCTACCTGACCTAGCAATTTATAGCACTAGGTTGCTGTGACAGTGAGTACTGCAAGTACCACACAGCAGGCTGCATGCAATTGCCAAATGATGACCACCAATTGATACAGAGGCCATCATATGCACATGTGCATATACCTATAAAAGCAGGCTGTACTTGCTGTCCACACATGCAATCATTCCATTGCAGGTACAGAGGGAGGGAGGGAAAGAGAGAGAGAGAGAGAGAGAGAGAAAAGAAGTGATGTAATGTAAAGAAAAATAACAAAAATAATATATTGAAAACAAATTAATACACTGACAAAAGAAATTATATTGAAAAAATATTGAAAAGAAAGTATATTGAAAACAAATATTGCAAAAAAATATATTGAAAAAAATATATTGAAAGAAAAATATATAGAAAAAAAATTGAAAATAAATATATTGAGAAAGAAATATATTGAAAAAATATATTTTGAAAGAAAATATTTAGAAAAAATATATATTGAAATGAAAAATATATTGAAAAGAAATATATTGTGAAATAAAAATCTACTGAAAAAAAATATCTTGAACAGCAAAAGATATTGCAAGGAAAACGTATATCGCAAAACTAATATACCAGGATATACAACAACAAATACGAACACATACAAAGGAAGGTATGTAACAGCTATGTATTTACTAGAATGTAATAGATGTTTATGAAGATTACTGTACATAGTTTGAATCATCCATATGTAGCAGTAGTACGTATCGATGCACAGATGCCCTGCATAACTACTGGCATGGGGAAATGAGTGTGTAGCTGTGTGCAGTGGGATGTGACGGTGTAATATGTAGTTCAGCATTAAATGTCAAACATCTGATCCATGCTGTCTGTGTTCTGTACAGTAGTGTGTACAATGTCTGTTTGGGGTAGTAGACCATATGGTTATGCAAACATGGATGTGACAGAGTAACAAATGCATGATAGTCATATTAACGTGTAGCTTACCATTGGCAACAGCTGTACCAGGCTAGTATGCTAATTCAGCATTAGCAGCTATGTATACACCCTCTAATATTACTGTGTGCTCACATGTGACACCTGTTCATGTTGCATCAAGGCCCAACAGGTCAGCCATGAGGTATATGTACTTACAACAGTGTGGTCCTTGTGTGCATGTATGGCACACACATATGGAGAGATCTGTCAATATCAGATATATTATCATCTGTACATGTGCATTGAGCAAGGGACATACTGCACCTGTTTGTGAAAGGTGGATATATATATATATGTTGTTGAAGGTTGTTATGTGCATATTTCTATGTAGGTTGTAGTGTGTGGCAGACCAGATAGCATACAGTGCTGGTATATGACATGTGCTGGTTAAACACTGTGGGTATGATTCGTCAGGTTTGCAGTGTTGCAGCCAGTGAGGCCTGCTAAAGCTACATGGGCTGAGAACACCTTCAATGCATTTCACACAACACTGTGCAATGTTATGACATAACTGTATACCTCACAACCTTCCCATACTTGATATTCCCACCATGACAGGTGGACTGTACATGTGCCTATATGTATATATATATATATATATATATATATATATATATATATATATATATATATATATATATATATATATATATATATATATATATAGAGAGAGAGAGAGAGAGAGAGAGAGACAGGGTCACAATTACTGCAACAGATGCCTGGTGACAAAGCCATGGACTCAAGCTCAATGTTGACACTGCGTTGGCATCCCTCCTTGCAAAGACTCAGTACCCATGAACTACCACATAGGTGGTAGTCTACTTAACACTGAAGGTGTGATAAGAGACCATGGGACACAGGTGGACAGTAGTCTCCCCTTCGATAGTCACAGTGCCACACTAGTCATGTAATCCGTCTATGTGGCACATGTCATCACAAAAGGTGTGTCATCCAGGGAAAAATAGGTCAGTGTTCCCCTCTACTCCACACACATAAAACCCAGTATACTGCACAATGCCCCATGTGGTATGTACCTCACAAGGCATCTACAGCAAGTGGAAAGGACACAGACATACCTCACAAAAAGTAACAACGGCGTCAAACAGATGCCCTATGCAGACCATCCCACAAACCCACAACTAGACTGTGTCGCATACCGCCTACCCAGAGGTGACCTCTGACTGACATACTAAGCTATGTCAAACCCATATCTGTTGGACATGCTCTACATAAACAGATCACACTCTATATGAGCTACACGCTCTAGGGACCCAAACCCTTTGACCACAATAAACAGTACATGCTGGAGGGATAGATTCCCATCTCAGAGACATCCCATACTCTGGAACAAACCAACTATCTATAACAAACAAAGCTCCTAATTATCAGTCATCATAAATAATCCTGGAGATTGTATGGGAGATAGTGAATACACCCAGGCAACCACCTCAGTGTCTCTGCTTGACAGGGCCATGTGAAATGTAATTACCTGTGTGTCAGAGGCCAGGGTAGCGTATGGCTAGAGTCCTATAGGTCCTAGGGCCAATAGCCTCTTACCTACCTATGAAGTGATACACACCCACATGTACTTGTTGCAATAATCGATATGTGAGGTTGACTGAGTGTGATGGTGAATGTGTTGGTGATTGTGTCAGAGTTCGGTATATGTGTGATAGCTTAGTGGGAAACTGTTTCTGTCATGGTATTCTGTGTCCTAGCTGTGATCCCAGCAAAAGATGTGTATGCAATTGCTAGGCAGAAAAAGCAGTATGCCATATGGTCTGACATAGTTCCTTGTTGTTGACTGGGGTGTCCCATTGTAGGCGAAAGCAGTACATATATGCTTACTGGGTGTTACTGCTGGTCAGTCCAACTCCTGTATGAATTGTAGTACTACCTGAAGCTGTATGCCTAAACAGCACAGTATGGTGTACGTGCACATTTATTGGAACCACTGTTATGTGTGTTCCCTATAGTCCTCACAGGTTACATACCTCAGGCATAAGGTCTCATAACTACTGATACACAGTACTGTACGGTACACAGGTAAAGGTCACCTGGGTTGCCATACCTTTGTGTCTGTTATGTATGTCTGCTGTGTGTGTGGGTATGCCTGTACCATGGCCTCGGTCATGTGTGTGTTACAGGATATAACTGCATATCTAGCAACATGTATAGTCTAGTACAGCAGTATGCCACCTATATTAACGAATGTGCACATATGTTAAGCAGGGGTCTGCCATCAATGACTAGTGTGATATACTGGTAATACTGTCAGTGGACTTTGAAATCATTGCAATGGATTATATATTTCATGATGCATTAGCATGATATATACCTCCTGTGGCTAGGTGGTGCATAGTGTCACATACAGTGTGCCATGTACTGTTGTATAGTCTAACATACTGTTTTAACTTTGTTTCTGTGCAAAACATGGTTTGATATATAGAGTGTGCCAGGCACTGTCAGGCATCTGTGGGTTGAGAACTGATATGTGGTATTGAAAGTGTGTATCTTCTGACAGCCAATATATGGCAATTAATTGATATCTGTACTTTAGAATGTTACGTGTGCCACATGACTTGTTCACACATTTTGTTTCATTGTCTTCCAGGGTAATGTCCCACCACCGTAACCCTGCATATAGCACGGCTAAGGAGGAAGCCATCACAGCAAGCCTGGTGCAGCACTATGCGCTGCTGTTCTCCAGAACCAGCCAGGACCAGCATGAGCAGTCTGCGCTGTGGCAAGATCTTGTCTGTAGGGTAAATGACATAGGCATGCATAACCAGACATATGAGCAGGTACGCCATCACTGCAGTAATTTAATTAGACATGTCAGGCAGCATGCATCTGATATCCACAGACAACAGCTTGCCACAGGTGGGGGGTAGCCATCCATCCCCCCTCACCAGAGTGGAGGAGCTGCTCCTGAGCCAGGTGGCTCCTGGCCAACAACAACCACAACAAGTAACATGTATCATCATGGAGGCTGGAGCCACCCAGCAAGTTGACATGGAGTGTGCAGGTAACTTGGCATAGCTGTAGAATATTGTTACCTCTATTGGTAGAGCATGCTTATGTGAGATGTGTACTGTGTAGTTAGACGATGTGGTGCCTAGTGTTGTGCAATACTAATAATTAGGAATATAATCTGTAGGCCTGTCACTGCCAACCATTGTACTACTGTAAGATTGCAAACACACAGTAGCAATGCCACAGTTGTTGCCACTGACAAAGTGTCTGATATCCTTGTAGGTCCCTCTGGTGTGACAGCAAGGCAGCAGAGCCATGCTGGTGAGTGTGTTATACCTTTAATATTGCTAATTAAATGTGCATGTCATAGGTGAGGTGTAGGCCATGTAGACGTAACACACCTATGCATAATGCATGCTGTGCATGGTTGCTGTGAGACTATGCACATCCTGGTAACATGGGCAGCTGCCTAAAACATATACAATACACAGAGCATCCCACACAATTGTGGCAACACTGTAGTGGACATTGGATAGGCTGAGTCGATTCACATGCACACAACATACACACCTTTGTCATACGCAGTACACGTTAACATGCTACACATGGTGTATTCAGACACCCACTGTAAGGTCACACTACAGTATCCCAAACCTCATCCACACAGCACCCATAATATTCCTGAGGGGTTGATGCCTCACATGTGGCCGTGCAACACTTTTCAACACATAACACATTCATGTTAGGCAATGCCCCCTATTCGGCACCACACAAACCCATGTAACAACTGGCCGTGAAATGGTGAATGTAGCCATGGTACTGCAGTTCAGGTACAGCATGTTATGTGCTGGTCTGGCACACTTTAGTAGCCTTGAGTGACCACATGATGTTGCATGATGATGGCTCATGGTACTACACCACATCCAGTTACAGTGGCCACAGTACTACACATATCATGAATTGCTATGCACCTCAGTGTTGTGTGTGTGTGCAGACATATGCACCTATACACAATATGCATAGCAATCACCATTTGTAGAACATGATGACACACATATGCCTTGTGATGCTATGGGGTGTATAGGTCACATGACACACATTGTGTATGTGTGATGTTTCATGTTGCAGTTGTGTGGTAGCATGCCATGTCATGGCTGGCACTGGCATGTCCACAATATGTCCTACACTCACCATAACCACTGTACAATGGCTATGTTCAACAATGGTATTCCATCAGGTATACATGCACCACTCATCCTGTGTGCATACATAGCATGCTTGTGCTACACCTGTGTCCACAATTATCTGCTAAAGACACAGATGCTCTAATCAGAAATGGATAGCTATGTGACACATTGATACACATCCAGCCATGGTATGTATACCTGTGACTGATGGTGCACAGGACATTGCAGGGTTTTTAATACCTGCACAGCAATGTTGTGTCCATGTACACATTGCGTTCCAGGGTGAGGACATTCACTGAACAAAACACACATGCATCAAGGCCATGTATACTGTTATTAGCAAGGGCTGTCTACACTCTCACTGCATGCTGTTAAGCAACACACGCCCTGCATGCTTTCATGTTTGATATAAATGTTTGGCTTGTGATACTATACCCCAACATCACACGCTATTGAGTATGTTCGTGATTGCTGGTGGTGTGTGTGTGTGTGTGTGTGTGTGTGTGTGTGTGTGTGTGTGTGTGTGTGTGTGTGTGTGTGTGTCTGTTCTAGTGAGGAGTGTATTTGTGTGCATGTGTGCATGTGTGCATGTGTTCATGTGTGCATGTGTACATGCGTGCATGTGTTCATGTGTGCATGTGTTCATGCGTTCATGTGTGCATGTGTGCATGTGTGCATGTGTTCATTTGTTCATGTGTGCATGTGTGCATGTGTGCATGTGTTCATGTGTTCATGTGTTCAGGTGTGCATGTGTGTGTGTTCATGTGTGCATGTGTGCATGTGTGCTGACATCATGTACAGGTCGTAAAGTGTGTTTCCTGTCTCCCTCTCACAGGTGCTGATACTGGGCTGGTTCACTGCAGCAGGGAAACTGATGTCACTGAGCATGATAGTGACAATGGTGATAGGTGTGTTGAGGCGCAGGCATGTTTGCCAGGGTCTATCGTTGGGTCACCAATCAACACTACACAAGTGTCCACCCCATCCATGCACACAGTCATACTGCCAATACATCCGTCACCAATGCCCTTAGCAGAGGGGCAGCGTACAGCTGGCATTGTCCAGGACAGTGTAGTATCCATGGCACATGCATCCCGACACAGCAGCCATACCCAGATGTCTGGAAGGGTACCACATAGGTAGATGTCCAGGGGTTCTCGTCGGAGCACTGCTGCCCATCATGCCAGTGGCAGATGTGCCACAGGTCTAACAACCTCCCGCATGTTCTAGGCTGTCATGGAGGCACAGGCATGTATGGAACAGTACACCAGACAGGGTCTGAGGGCACAGAGGGCACATAACACCATCGTAATAGACAGCATCCGTGACCTAGCTGGTGCCATCTGCAATTACACTGAGGTCACCGATAGACATTGGGGAGAGACATTAGATGTCTTCTGCAATGTCATGTCCATGTGTCAGGACAGTGCGGGACGGTTGAGTCATCGACATGGACATATGCCAGCAACATCAGCAGCTGGCAGTCGCCGCAGATGTCCCTCAAGCAATAGCCACTCCCGTAGTGCCAGTACCAGCCCCAGCAATGTTGAGGGTGGGCTGTCCATAGAACGTCCTAGAAGACCACGTGCACGTGGCTCTGGACAGTCCCAGCAGAGACCTTGGTCCAGTGTACATCCATCTACCACTGGGGATAGTACCCAGTCTGGCTTGTTACCTGATAGCGTCAGTAGCACCCCTGCCAGGCACAGGTACCGTATCAGTGGCCAGAGTCGGTGATCTGTAAAGCCTCGCAAGTACAGTCTGTGGCTGTCCCACAAGTACCCGTATGTGGCAGCCACATGGTGGAACTGTGTGCATGCAGACACACACACACATAATCCAGACACCTAGGGCTAACACATACCCACACACATTGCATCAACATTGGCCCATACCATTATTCTTGCCCCTCACACAAACACATACACACACACACACACACACACACACACACACACGCACACATGCACGCACACACACACACACACACACACACACATACATGTCGATTGGATGGCTTACTGTAGGCCTCTGGCAGGCCAACAACTCACCCTGTGCATATGATGAAACCTGTGCCACCTCCTGTCATTTGTAACATCGATGCAGGAACAGGCTACCATGGTGCTGGTGCACAGGGTGTCTTTACAGCAATATAGCAATGTTAGCATGTTGTCAGCAGTAGTGTAATAATATGCTTGAAGGTGTAGCTGAGCAGCCATGATGCATTAAAGCTATGATTGTCATTGTAGTGTTGTTTACACCAGTGTTAGTTCCAATTGTATATTGTCCGCCCACATGCCACTTGGCTGATGTGTGCAGTATTGGCAGCATGTGTTAGAGAGTGGACAGTATGTGTGGGATGTGTGTAGCACATATTTGCAGGCGTACAGTTGTGGAAATGGTGGAGGTGCACTGTCTGCATGTAGGTGCATAGTGGACACATGGGCAGGGTGACATGCTCTGTATTACACAGTAGCACTCCATAGTTTCTATTGGTGGCCAGTATGCATTGTACTACACATATTTTGGAACCTGACTACCCATGTGTGTATGACATGGTTTGACACTGTGCTGTGGGTGATACTGTTACTATCTGTCATTGTTTTGCATTCTGGTAGTATACATGACTTCAACAGCCTGACCATAACCAATCGTTAGCTGATGTTCTGACAACTGACACACAGATGTAGGACACACAGCAACATTTGGATCCTTCAGGTACTATACTATGCCAGTAACCAGTGGTATTCAGCTGCACCCATTACTGAGACCACTCCTGTTTGGCATATGGCTCTCTTAGGTACAAGCAATCACAGTAGGGATATGTCTGTCCATGTGAGCTAATGCATACTGTGGCCTATACTGCAGTCTCCAGGTGACATACACATCCTCCACAAGGGTATCATACAGACAGATACCTGTTGTCAAATCCATGCTGTAAAGCTGTAGGCAAAACTAAGCGTAGTCATCCACCTTTACGGAACATAGTATCCCCACAGTACCACATAAATAGTAGCCACCAACATCATGAACAGGTACCGATGTGTACATGCAACCTAGTGTTACATCATCTCTCCTTTGATAATCACATTCCCTAAGGTATTTTGGAATCCCTCGGTGGATCACATAAGCAATAAGGGGTCTGCATGTATGTCCACAAAGGTTGTTGTACACCTATAATGCATAGTCTCATTGACAGACTCTGCTGCGTTTGAACAGGTCTGACATATACCTCGGCCATAAACCCTCACACACACAATTCAATAGAAACCGTAATGAGTGTGTGTGACACGGATGACCTAGGCCAGGCATCACTGCAGTGGCTGGCCTTGTCACAAACATACAGATGTGACCTAAGGTCTGTGAAGCAGCGGCACAGTTTGGCAAAGATGCCAACTGTGTACTTGGATAAAGCAGGGTTCCCACACATGCAGTACTTGAGGTAACATGTACGTATATGTATTTGCCTCACAGCTACCTCACATGTGAAATGCCTACTGATATGTTATACAGTAGTAAAAGCAAACCCCCCAACACATTGATCAACACTGTCACACACATAGAACACACACACTCACCAAGTGCAGGATTCAAACCCCTACCTAACTACTTCATGATACGAGAAAAGTACGCATCGACACATCGTGCTATACACATTACTGTGAAGTATCTTTTCCACAGGTATATTTGTAGGATGGTGACATCATCAAACTTGAAAAAGATTGGTTTATCACTGTTAAGGTGTTTTACGACCCTCCTAAAAGGTTGCCCCTTCCCACAGAGACCACACACAAACAAAGTTGTCAAGTGCAGGATTCAAGCCCCTACCTAACTACTTCATGATACTAGAGGAGTACGCATTAACACAATGCGCTATACACATTTATGGGGGTTCTCTTTTCCACAGGTATATTTGTAGGATGGTGACATCGTCAGACTTGACAGAGATTAGTTTACCACTTTTAAGGTGTTTTACTACTCTCCAAGGCGTTTGCTCTTTCCTAAGGAGACCACACACACGCTAGTCAAGTGCAGGATTCAAACCACTATCTAACTACTTTATGATACTACAGAGGTACGCATTTACACGCTGCGCTATACATATTACTGTGAGTTATCCTTTCCACAGGTTTATTTGTAGGATGGTGACATCATCAGACTATACAAAGTGGGTTACATTAGGTGACATTAGGTGGTCTACATTGAAGGAATGTCAACACTTTGGCCATGTCATCATCAAAGGGATGCTTACTATCTACCTGTGCCCCCAGGGCCATAATGACTTTCTCCATACATACTGGATTACCACCTATGTGGTAATTTGTGTGCACTTTGTTGTACCCGAAGTGGATGAGTATGCATTCTTTGGCATTCAGCTTGAGGGCATTGTTTTGACACCAGGTATCTGTCTCTGTAAGACACTTCTGGAGGATGTCTGTGTTAGCTGTGCAGTCGATTATGGACCACAGTTACCATTCATATGCAGACCTGTTCAGCCATACACCTCCCATGCTTGCCTGTACCTCTGAGCAGTATCTACTGAACAGGTGGGGTCCCAGGACCAAGACCTGTGGGATGCCATTTTTGACTGGCTTAGAGTTGGACATGGCACCAGCAACTCTGAACATGTGTGTTTGATCTGTGAGCCACCCATCCTGTGACATAGCTGTTAATGTTCCAGCTGGTACTCTTGTCCATGATGACAGAGTGGGGAATGGTGTGGAAAGTCCTTCGTGAGGTCTGGATGGGCTGTGTGGACTACTTTCACCTCCATTTATGTCCTTGGTAACTGTTTGAAATAAGTCAACTAGGTTTAGGAGCCAGGATCTGACATTAACAAGGCAAAGTTGTGGAGAGTCCAGTGTCTGGATTTCTCCAATGTCTCTGTTTATGGGTTCCATGACAATTTGCTCAATAGCTCTGTAGACCAGGCTGAGTAGACATATTGGGCAATGGTGTCCATGTTCTGTTGTGGCACCTGGAGCTGGATGACTGTTTGTGTATGCCATTCTTTGGGTACATAGCCTGTGGTACGCTTGTGTCTGGACAGTGAATGTGAGTGAGGGTCCAGTTCCTCATGGGCCTAGTGTATGACGCAGCCTGGGACACCATCCAGTCACATCGATGCTGTGTTCTCAGCTTTGGTGAGGGCTGTCTTTACCTGCATGTCCATGATGTCTGGGGCTCTGCATCCTTCTGTGATGGACACAGGCTCTTTTGGGGGTTATGGGGGGGTGTTTACACTGAACTTCTCCCCTGGATGTGGGCAATGAAAGTTGGTTTGGTGTATTTCTTTCCTTTTTTCAGTAGCTGACAGCATATTTGGAAGTTGACAGCTACATGTCTGGTATAGCTACCGAAGGCTTTGTGGTTGTTATTCTTACATTTCTTGGCTATTTGTCTTTAGAAACTGTCCTTGGATTATTTTATGAGCGATCATTGTTTCATCCTGATAATGATCAGTGATGCGTTTCCTTTTGTGAAGTTTGCTCTATCATGTGTTAATTTCCTCCTTCTGTTGTCTAGCTTATTTATGGGCAACAACCACCTGATTGTTGTCCTATTTTTCGAGGTGTGCATCTTGGTTTTATTTGTGATGTCTTTCCATGCATCCCTGTAGATGCTCATAGGATGCACTTGTAAATGATTCTGTTGGTTGTACACCATTATCCTATAGCAAGAGGGCTTTGGAATGCTCCACTTTGGTCTTGGGAAGTGTGCAGTTTGCGTTTGCAAATGTCTTCACAGTGGTTTCATTGACTGGGTGGGGGGGGCAGATGTGGATGTTCAGTGTGATTACTTCATGATCTGATATTACCAGTGAGGGGGTTATCTCTGTACTGGAACACTGGTACCCCATGTTGGTGATGATCATGTCCAGTATGTTGTCACCTCTAGTGGGCATGGTGACCAGCTGTTCCAGGGTGTTAGGGTTTTTAAACTCTAGGAAACATTGGGCGAAGGATGTTGTACATGAGAAATTCCACCACTCACTGTTTGGATAGTTGTAATCTCCTCCTATAATGGTGTTTGATAGGACCTTTATACTTTCCACTGTTCTCTGGAATACTGAGTGAGGTTCCTGAGACAAGGTACGTGATCTATAGCAGGCTACAATATGATGGGCAGCTTTGGCCAATGTTAGTTGCACTTGCATGGTCTCCAAGGACCCATGCTGTGCCACTAACCTGAAGGTGTGGGTATCCATAGGGTAAATGGGTACACCCCTTCCTTTTGTATTTCACTCATGGTTTTGGGTCCAGAGGTCAGAGGGATTGTGAGTGTTTTACGTGGACCATATCCAAAATCTCTGTTTTTGACATAGTTTTGTATGTTAGTCAGTGAACACTTCTGAGTAGGCGATATGCAAGGGAGTACGTATGGAGCATTTTGAGATGGTCTGTGTATGGCATGTATTTCAGGCCATTAATGCTCTTTGTGTGGTATTGCTGCTGGCTTTCCAGTTGTTGTAGTTGTCTTGTGAGGTACATAGCAACAGTGGCGTTGTACTCTATTATAGTTCTAGTGAGTGATGAGTGGAGGGGAACATTGTCCTCTTCTATTCTGCATGAGACACATTTTGTGATGAGGTGTGTGACATAGGAGGGTTTCCTGACTACTGTGGGAATGTGATTATCACAGTTGTATCCACTGTCTACCTGTGATCCAAGGTCTCTTGTCACACTTTCAGTGTGAAGTATACTACCACCTCTGTTGTAGTTCTTGGCTACAGAGTTTTTAACATAGGGAATGACAATGCACCTTTTGGCATTGAGCTAGAGCCCATGGCTTTGACAACAGCCATCTGTCCCAGTGAGGCCCTTTTGTAGGATGTCCACATCTTTTGTATTTACCATTATGGCTCCTGGTTTGCAGTCCTCTGGAAAATTCAGCAGCCACAGACCTGCCATGTTAATGTTTACTTCAGGGTAATAGATACTACACAGCCTGGGAAGTTATCTGGTCCCATGGCTGCTGTGATACTGGCTTTGGAGAGTGTTTATTACCTGTGCAGCCATGATGACAGCAACTTTGCAGTCTTCCATTATAGAGATGTGCTCTTTCATGGGTGAGAGGGGAGTACAGTTAACAGTGATCCTATCTGCCAGGATGTTGGCAATATCAGTTGGCTTTGTACATTTACTGCAATTGAGCTGTAACTCGGAACAGATCTGAGTGTAACCATGACATGAACCTGTCTGTTGGGCAGAGATCTCCTGAGTAGATAGTATGCCACAGAGTACAGATTGGGTTACATTCAGTCTTGTTGCATGGGGCGACTATTTGAGGCCAGTAATCCTCTTGTTAAGGTACTTCATTGGTCTTTCTAGCTGCTGAACGTGCCTTGTCAGATTCATCGCAAGTGTGTTGTGGTACTCTCTGACAGGTCTGATGACTGCTGAGTAGTGGGAACCTCCTTTGACCTACATGCACAGACCTTGGCAGTTTGTGTGAACACATAGCATGATTTTCCAACCACTTTGTGAATGTGTTTCTGGAAGTAGAGATGACTATCCACATTTGTCCGTAGATCCCTAATTATCACATCCGTATTTAGCCTGTGTGAGCATGCCCAGTATGACCTTTCAGTGTGATGCTGAATGGAATCCACTACATTTGTTGGAGTGTGTTCACACACGTAGTATAGACATTTATACTATATGTGTATGGAAAATCAAGTTGTATTTTTACAGCAGGGCTCACCTTTGTGTCATAGATCAACAGGGATCATGCTGTGCCTACAGGGCTTCCATGCGACACTTTGCATAGACTTATCAGCATTTCTACATACAGGGGGAGCAGCTATTCTTTGTACATTTCTACCCTGGGGCACACCTGATTGTTACTGTGGGTGTACATAGGATGTGGGTTTCACCTGACACTTATACACATTTGCTATGCCTGCACTGCTATGTACAGGACACCATTTCAGTCCGTACTGTTGCCTATCATAGTGGCTTGAGGCATACTACTGTACTACAGATGTTGGAGTCCAATGTCACGTATATTACACTGCGACTTCATAGCCTACACAACCCACATCACACCGCCTAGCCTGATGTTCCCGGTCTGCATACGTGTGTAGGGGAGGTTACCCATTTGCCTCTTTAGGGGCATGATACTGCATTTCTTTGTGTTTGCATTAGTGTACAATTGTCCTGCTGTGTGTGTGCCACTGAAATGCTATCATGGCTTAGTGGTTCGGTACTGTGACTATAATGCACAGTATCCTGGGTTCGAGCCCTGTCATTGCTTTTTATTTCCATGCTGGGCAGACCAGACTGCTTAAGGAACAGTAAAGCAGATATGAGCATGTTTAACTGACATTGCTCAACTTTGCCCAACCTTGCCCAACGTTGCCTGACACGCTAGTTGGCACGAGCAATTTTGTTTACATATACTATATATTGGTAGAAGCTGCTTAGCACTGCTTTATATTGCTTAAAACATGGCAATCATGCCTCAGGTGGTGCTTCAGGGCTGCCTATGTTGGATGCACATGCTACACTCCCTACACATGTTTGGAAACAGGTAGTGTCAAATTAGGCATCCCTATTATTTTATGTGTGAGTCAGAGGGAGGTATCATTTCCAGGGTTCCTACTGAGCCAGTGCATGTGCTATGCATTGCCTCTTTGTCAAGGCCAAGGCATAGTGGGCACGCCTCCTTCTGCCTACTGGGGCCGGCTCAGGTTGTTCCTCCTCCGAGTCGCGTTGTGCCTGTGCAGGCCTTGGCAATGGTGGGGGGCTGCTTGGCCCTGCCGCATGCTGTTCCTGCTGCAGCTGTTTTTACAGGATCATATTGTGTAGCATGGCACATACCATGACAATTTGGGTACATGTAGTTGGTGAGTACTGCAAGGCTCCACCAGATGTGTCCAGGCAACGGAACCATGACTTGAGCATCCCAAACACATGCTCTATTACATTTCATGTTTGTGTGTGTGCCTCATTATGGTGTTCTTGTTCAGATGTGTGTGCATTTCTGATGGTGTCATCAGCCATGGCTCCAGTGCGTATCCAGCCTCCCCCACTAAGTAACCATCAGGGATGTCCCTATTGGCAAATGTCTGGTACAGCTGCGACAGATGCCAGATATGGGAATAATGGTAGCTTCCAGGGCAGCCAGCACACACATTCAGTATTATACCCTGGGCATCACACATGACCTGGCAGTTGATGGAGTGGAAGCCCTTGCAGTTGATGTAGGCCCTACCCCGCTCACCGGCTGGTGCTTTGATGTCTATGTGCATGCAGTCAATTGCACCCACTACCTCAGGGTATTCTGCTATTTGATGAAAGAAGCATGTTGTTGGCCAATACCTCATGGGAATTGGGGAAATATACATGATCACTGACATGTGCTGACATGGCATTCAGGAACTGGTGCAGTACCCTGGATGCTGATGCCTGTGAAATCCCCATCATATCACCAGTTGGTCTCTGGAAGGTACCTGTTGCTAGTATTCTTATTCCAACACATACCTTGATTTCCACTGGGATGGGTTCCCCTCTGTTGGTTCTGTGTGTGAGGCGTAGTCTGCACAGCTCAACAATTTGCTGCAGGAGCTCTCTGTCCACTACATAGCGCTCCACTATCTCCAGCTCATGTAGCCTCTGGTAGGTTACCCTGGGTCTGTACACTCTTCTCCGTCTCCTCACTGTGGGCTGCTCAGCAGCATTCACAATGGCACCACCCTCAGAATCTTGCACATGTCGCCTTATAATAGCAATGGCAGCCCCTAACATTTTTTTGTCTCAGTTAAGCTTTTTAAGTTTTCACTTCTCTTTGTAGATTGCAGTGTTGCAGTGTTTCTGAGAAAAACATGGGGGAATGTTGTTTGCAGAGTTTTAAGTGCTGGGCTGGGCTAGGCTAGTGTACTGCCTGTGTAATTGGCTGATTCTGATTGATTTCACCTGGCAGCTCTGTTAGTTCTCCTTGGTTAACTTCCTATTACTTCCTTTCCTTCCTTTTCCCATTTCTGTTTCCACAGGGGCAGCACCGCGCAAACAAGCGTAAACATGCGCACACGAGCGCACACATGTGCACACAGCCTTACACAGGCTTACATGGGCTTAGGCAGGTGCACAATCGTGCATTCATGCTTAGACAGCCTTACACAGGCTTACACGGGCGCACACACACATACACAGGCTTAGACCGGTTTACAGGCACGCACACATGCGCACACAGTGTAAGCATCTTTGCAAGAAACTTCAGTGATAGCCACGGCGCACACCTTCGGTTTCTGGGTTTCAGTTTAGACAGCTGTAGACACGCCTCTTCTAGTCCTGAGTACTTCATAGCAAACACATGCCACTCTGCTCCAATAAGCTTACAGTCTTTTTGATACATACCCCCCCTCATGATGTCACCTATCTTCTACTCTGTTACTCCCCTTATCCTGCTCTTACACTCTACGGACATGGTTCACATGGCAGGGAAATTTGGGATTCACTATCCTTATACTCATTTGCATAGGATTGCCTACTAATGCTTGGTTACATCTCTCAGACTGAGCTTCCCCCATTAGCAACCACTACTCAGTCACCATGTTGTTTTCAGCCTGCCATTCACCTGCATGGAAGATAAATATTTTGAATAAAATACCTATTTGTGACTTTTATTTTTTGTTTTTAGGGTTTTTAGAGTGCCGTACATTTGCATGGCGCTGCGCTACGCTTAAACATCGGAGATCGAGGGAAAAAAATTAGTTTTTTATTATTTTGCAATGGATAAAAATGCCAATGGCCATATATTTGGCCATTGGCATGCTTCCTCAACTGGATGCATCCTTTATTTGAAGCTGTCATAGCTCCATTTTGCTATTTTCAGAACGGTACTCAGTTGCCAACCAAGTACATTTCTGCAAATAACACTACTCTTACTCGGACAGCTTAGTGTTTCCTGGATCGCAAATTTACCTCATTTGCATAGCTTTCAGCAGCAAATGAGGTAATTTGCATAAACTAACACTGTCCGTGCAAGAGTCGTTTTAGGAGCTCTCTTGCACGCCCCTGCCGGCTGTTCCTGGATTGCTCGGCAGACATGTTGGCTTGCTGGAGTCTTACTCTACTCTTAGACTCCGTGCAAGCCTTTGTGAATCCGGCCCATTATGTTTAAATGGATACCTGTATGAAGTATAGTGCAACTAATAAACCATAAGTAAAAATTAGAAACAAGCATATTTATAAATTAATTAATTTCCTACTCCATCCTAATATGTTAAGCAATATATTCCAAATATTACACAAGGATAAACAATACGACATAAAAAAAACAAATAAATATCAAAGACACAAAAGATCCATATTGCCTTCACTTAGAACTAAACCCAGAACCTTATGTATATAGAACCAATGTATTAACCACTACACCACAATCATTCCCTGAGGCTTTTTAATCTCAACAAATGAGCTATATTAAAGTTGTTATTAAGTCCTGAGGTCTTAAAAGCATCAAAAAAGGCTGCAGGGTAATTTTCTTGTAATTGCCAAGCCCCCCTCCATTTCCCAGCATTCACTTTTTCTAAAATGACAAATTTAAAGGAGTGTTCAGGGTAAACCAAAATATGCTTTGCCAGGGCACTTATGTTTTTTATTCTTTTTAATGTCATATACATGGTCATATATTCGAGACCTTAAAGCCCATTCAGTTTTACCTATGTAGAATGGGCTACAACCCCTACATAAAGCGCAATACACCACCCCAGTTGTTCTGTAGTTAAACTCCCCATTAAAATAAAATGTTTTATCTAAAAGACAACAGCTGTTTTCCATACTAATCCACTTATATTGTGGACAGTGTCCACATTTCTTCATACCATACCATTTTGGGTCCAATTTCATCGCCCTTCTCTCTCCAAAATACCCTTCAAGTTGTTGTCTCTTCTACGTACTACAATATGTTGTTCTTCCAATTTAGATACTTTTTCACCATCTTCCCTAATGAAATTCCAACTCTTCCTAAGCACCCACCAGACAACTGCACTATCCATACTAAAACTAGTAATAAATGCAGTTGTGTATGTGCAGGGGATGCCCACAGGGACACTCACAAATCTCTCCTATGTTTCTTGCCCCTTAGCCACGATAGGTGCATACCATCCATCTGTTCTATTTTTTATCACTTCCGATAACAATGCTTCAAGTCATTTTTTAGGGTACCACCTATTCAAAAACATATTTTTCATAAAACCACACTCTTTAATAAAATCATCAGTCTCTGTTACCATTCTAGCCACCTTTACATACTATTTTACTACCACTTTCATTTGATGTATGAGTGGCTATTCGAATAGTGCAAAATAGTGTTGAAGTAGGTGGGTTTACAATACATTTTAGCAATATATGTTCTATTTTTATAATTTTTCACTAATAAAATATTAAGATAATAAATTTTACCTTTGTCAATTTGCATAGTAAACCTCAAAAAGTGGGTGGTTGTATTAATATATTTTATAAAACACTCGAGTCCTTGCTTAGTGTCTTTCCAAATTAAAAACAAATCATCAAGGTATGAAATATAAAATCTAATAAAATTATTAAATTGCCCATTAAGAATAAACATTTTCTTCCATTTAACCATGACAATGTTTGCAAATAATGCCCCTACATTTCAACCCATAGCCACTCCCTCCAATTGCAAATAAATCTTACCATCAAAATAAATATAATTACCTTTCAAAATAATTTCAAAATAATTTCCTCACACACAAATTAATTTTATTTTGTTCTACCCTTCTTTCTGCCAAGTATTCACAAAATTACTCAATACCCTCATTATGAAGGATCACAGAGTTCAAATCTTTCACATCTACAGTGACTAAAAAATCCTCCTCAAAAAATTATAGCCAGTTCATCTTCTCTAAAAAATTCCAGCTGTCTTTACACACTTGCTTTTCTTTCTCCAACAGGTATTTCAGGGTTTGGTCTAGGAATTTAGCACAGGCACTAGTAAGGGATCCGCTGCCATCCACTATTGGCTTCATAGATGGGTTAGTTGCAGACTTATGTATTTTAGGTATCCCCAAAATGATGGGGGTAACAGGAGAGGGCATAAAGATATAATTAAATTCATCTAAAGTAATCTTGCCATCTATAAACATGTTGCTTAACAGACCCTTTACTTTCCTCTGTGCTTGGTTTAGTTCATTAATACTAACCTGGGCATAAGTTCCTATATTTAATATTAACTCCATTCTTGTCTTATAATCATCCACATCCATAATCACAACCCCTCCCCTCTTAGCAAGTTTTATGACCCTTAGCCCAAATGCTTTAATTTCACTCAATACTTTCCCGCCCATATCATTCCAGCACCTTTCCTGGCTAAGAGGCAAAAAACACAGGAGAGATTTGTGAGTGCCCCTGTGTGTTCTGTTTTGGATAAAATATTTTGTTTTAATTGCGATTTTAACTGCAAAACAACTGGGGTGATGTATTGCGCTTTATGTCAGGGTTGTAGCTCGTTCTACATAGGTAAACTGAACAGGCTTTAAGGTCTCAAATATATAAACATGTATATGACATTAAAAAGAATAAAAACAAAAGTGCTCTGGCAAAATATACTTTAGTTTACCCTAAACACTCCTTCAAATTTGTCATTTTAGAAAATTTGGACATTGGGAAATGTGGATAGCTTGGTTAGAAATAAGAGAATTGTACCGGATGCTCTTTTTTGATGCTTTTAAGCCCCCAGGACTTAATGACAACTGTAATATAGCTTGTTTGTTGAGAATTAAAAACCCTTGTGAGATGATTGTAGTGTAGTTGTTATTATATGTGTTCTATATGCAGAAGGTTCTGGGCTCAGCTCCCAGTGAAGGTGATATGGAGCTTTTGTGTTTTTCATGTTTGTTTTTTATGTCTTATTGTTTATCTCTGTATAATATTTGGAATATCTTGCTTAACATACTAGGATGGGGTAGGAAATGAATTTATAAATATGCTTGTTTCTGATTTTTACTTATGGTTTATTAGTTATAATATATTTTAAATATTATATTTATAAATTATTTTTGTTGCATATTTATTTGTTTTTTTAAGTAATTAAAAATTAATTATATGATTGTTAGTTTTTTGGAGCTAATGTTATAATAAGTAATGTTTTTAAACACTCCCCCGGATTCACGAATCCTCCATGTAAGACTTAATAAGTCTTACTCGGAGGCTGCAGTTGAACGGTATGACGTCAGCATGCCATGAATATGCACGAGGGCACGCTGACCCAACCGTAAGTCATACACGGACCGTGTAAGAAAGCAGGGGACGTGTCCGACTGCTGAGCAGTCTAAATGTCCACGCTCCTGCAAGTGTTTGAAAAGTAAAAGCCAATACACAAGAGCGAGTCCGCTCAAATGTCGTTGCACCCAACACCTCACTCCCTGACATTGTAAATCCCCATCACAGTTATAAAAAGTAAAAAAATTAATTTTATTTTTCTTAAATTCCCGAAATAGCTGCCCGTATTTGCGCATGTGTGCACGGGTGTGCCCATTGCTTAGCTAGAGTTAGAAATTCTGACATGGAAGAGCATAAGAAAGAATGTTTATGCAAATTACACCAAATAGCAATAGCGTAATGGTAGAGTGCTCGCACAAAGAAGAGGCATTCACGGTTTGAGTTCCATCACTCCCCTTCATGTTTATTTTTAAATCAGTATATGAAATAATACCAGACAAATATGTGTAAATAGTAGTAAAACACAGTGAAATGGCCAATGTATCAGTGAACAATATAAATATTTTAAATGATCCTGATATATAATTGCCTGCAGTTAAGCAGCGCTTCACCCAGTGCAATAGAGTTGCCCATAGTTTAATAACGGTTAACCCAGCACAATAGAGATGCCCATAGCGAAATAGTGCTTTAACCAGCGCAATGTGTTTGTGTGGATGTATGCGCCGCGCCAACCAGGGCACCATAGGGCACTGAGGAGCAACGTAGAGCAAAGTTGCTTAAACGCAGCCACACTCCCTAGCCTGTCTGGACAGTATAAAAATAAAATGAATGACAAGGTTTGAACCAAGGACTCTGTGCATCACAAGCAAAGTACAGAACCACTAAGCTATGACAACTTAGGGGAAACCACCACTGTTAACATACATATACTTACTAATAGTAGTTTAACCATTACTAAGCAGGTCTGTAGTCAGCCGAGAATTTAAAAAAACGGCCAATCACAAAAAAGTGCAGGGAAATGCGGCATATTTAAGCCCCATAGGCGGGAATACATGCCATGACTGATTGTAGCTCACATCTGCAGTTAGAATGGCTGGTGTCAGAGAGGGAACACACTTCCGAGCACAATGTTGGGGCATAGAGGAGTCGAAATACATGGTTTGGCTCCTTGTCCACCATCATGAGTCAAGACTCCTGCAGGGCCAGTTCCAAGGGACGGAGTACAAGGCAGAGGCTTGGAACCAGTTAGCTCATGACCTCACCAGTGCCACAGGCATTCCTTGGACTGGTGATCAGGTCCATCATCACAATTCAGACCTGAAGAGACGGAAGCAGGACCACCTGAACCAATGGATACAGGAGGCCCATGGGATGCAAAATGCCCCACAACTGAGTATGTAGCCATGGAATGCAGTATGTAAGAATTGATAATTGAGTATGTATAACTGATAGGTATGTCTGAATATCCCTTCATTTACTTTACAGCTGCAGGTGACCGTGCTGCGAATCAGCAAGCCTATGCTGATAGGCTGCTAAGGCTGCGCCACCAGGCAGGTTAGTGATTATTCTGCATGTATTGTTATATAAAATATCTGAGAGAGCATGAAAGAAAGTGTTGTAGTCTAATAATACAGCCATAAAATTGCCTGAATAAGTCTTCTGCATGCACTGTCAGATAAAAAAGTCAGAGAGGCAGAAAAGGAGTGTAGTAACCCATTAAGAAAGGTAACATATGTCTGGAATAATATCTTTGCAGGCACTGTCATATAAAATAAGTGAGTGAGCCTGAGAAAAGAGTGTTCTAACCCATTAATAAAGGTATAATATGTCTTGAACATGTCTGCCATATGCTCCGTTAAAACAAATAAAGGAGTGAGCTTGTGGAAAAGTGTGCAATGCCATTAATAAAGGTCTAAAACCCGGAGTGTGTCTGTGTCACAGAGTTTGAAATATTGTTGTACCCTTGCATTATACAAATAGTACTGTTTGAAAAAGTGCTGGCAACCCAGAGTTGTGAAGTCCCATAGTGGGTGATGGAAGTGCTAGTAGCTGTGAAGCATATATACAGTCCACAACAGTCAGTTACTGGATGGCATGCATAAGTAACTCTGGCACACGTGTTACATGTTATTTTTTTCTCCAGAAATGTGAGTGTGTGTCAAGAAATGCAGGGTTCTGTACACATCGAAGTGAAAATGTCATGTGAAAACATCCCAGATATGTAGATAAAGAAATATAAATGCAATCAAGAAATATGTAGCAGTAACATCTGCACCTTGGACAGTTAGTATGTCAGATATAGGTCAGGCATATATTGAACTAGCCAAACCCATTACACAACCTAATGTATGGTGGCAAGTGTAATAATACATGTAGGTGATATACACCTGCAGTCACTAGGAATGTAGTGTAGACTAAAAGGTAAGATGTTAACTGAGGTTTTTTTCTACACCATACTGTATGTGCATAAACCATGCAATTCCACACCTCAATGGGTATGTGTAATCTTAAATATTTGTTGGGACATATGTCCTATTGTTCTATAAATATTTGCATTCACGTTGATGCATGTGCCCTGTTTAAACACCACAATCATGGTGGCCTGTTGCTACCAAACATCCCTGCATGCTGTTGGAATATCCACTGTGGTTCAATATATGCATGTGTTATGCTTGCTGTTCAACTGTTGGAACCTTGGTGTGTTGGTTTAATGGGAATATTACTGCATGCTGTTACAACTAATCTGGAATGCTGTTGTTTATGCTGTAATTAAACACACCTAATCACAGAACGTATGGGAAGGCCGGTCCCAGCGGACCCACCTATCCCTCCTCAGCTGGCGAGTGCACCTGGCACCAGCAGGTCTGGTGCCCAGCCCGGGCTCCCCTCCTCCGCTGGTTCTGTGCCACCTTCGGGTGGAAGTGCTGCAGGGGCTGGGGCTCGTCCCCCCCATGCAAGCGTGGGCGGAGAAGGACCACCTGTCACCCTTCAAAGGGTCCGGGTTGTGGTGCGTAGGGTGATCCAGTGTTCAGTCGCTGATCCCCTACGCCAGCTCGAGGCAAGAGTGGCGCATCTCACGGGTGAGCCTGCCCATCCTACGCAGCCCCCAGCACAGCCACCCTCGGGGCTGTGAAGGTGCAGAGGTGAGTGCCCATGGGTGGGGATCTCAGTTCCACTTTCACCATCTGTGGGCTCATGGGCTTGCGATTTCCAAACATCCGACCCCGTCAATTGTGTTCACCCACCCCATGTGTCATACACCGCCCCTGTATGCGTCTTTTCTGTCTTGTCTGTTTACCTCCCCGGACATACCTACTTCCTCTATCTCACTTCCCACTCTCACCTGAAAAAAAAAAAAAGGGCAATCTGTACCCACAAAAAAATTACGCCCCATACATAGCTGCCTATTTCGCACACATGTCCATTGGACATGTAAACTGATAATTATAATTGGCAGTACAACATACTTTGTTGTTCTCACCCCACTCCCAGGGGTGGAAGGTTTCAAATATCACTCCAAATTTATTGCATATGCACAGCTGTTGCTGGTAAAGAAATGGGCAGCTATGGACCTTCTCTACACCCATCCTGCACATCCCAAGCTTGTTTACCTACTGTCTGTCCCTCTTTGTGCCCCCTTTTTCACCACTTTCCTATCTCCCCATGTTCTTTTCTTTCAAAGAAATTAGCGTGGGGGTTAGTGGGAGTAAGCACTTTTAAGCAGTAGTAAGCGGGTTTAAACGAGTGTGCACATGTGTGCGTTTAGCTAAGCGTCACACAAACCCGCTTACAACTGCTTAAAAGTGCCTTAGTCACTCTATGGCAGGGCCCTTGTTCTGCTGAGCAGCAAAAGAAAAAACCTCTGCCAGTCTCGAACCCCAGACCATTGGGGCAATAGATGGCATGAATTGCCACTAAGCCCCAGCAGATATACAAATAACTTGGTTCTGAAATAAATATATCATGCATTACATTGAGGGAATGTAAATGGAAATTAGGAATGGTATAATACAAATCCTGTTCTGTGGGTCTTTACCAGCAGTTGTTGTGGAATTGCATGACATGACTGTGAAAGGAGAACCAGCCATCCTAGCAGGGAATAATGTTACAGTAGCATCTTACAAACACCACACAGTATCAGACCAGGATAAATACTGGCCACAGGAATACAGTGCAATAACCACATTTGTATGGCAGTAAATTGTGTAAGTCAGAAATAAAGTACATACTCCCATGTATCCTGTGTTAGCATTTGGAGGGGTGAGTACATGTCTACACTGAGAAGTGTGTACTGGAAGCAGCAACATTCAGGTTTGAGTACAATATGCATATAACTGGCTACAACCCTAGCTTCAGATAAGAGGCATTTACCAACCTTCTGACTGACACAATGGTTTCCAGAGCAAACAAGCATGGGCCCCACCTTGGAAAGCTGAAAGGGCTATGCCTACCTAACCTAGCATTTTATAGTAGTGGGCTGCAATCACAGTGAGTAATGCAATCACCACACAGCAGGCTGCATGCAATTACTGAATGGTGGGCAGCAATTTCTGCAGAGGCTTTCACATGCACAAGTGCAGATACCTAGAAAAGCAGGCTGTACCTGCAGTCCACACATAAAATTCTATCATTGCATGTGCTGGGAGATAGATAGAGAGAGAGAGAGAGAGAGAGAGAGAGAGACAGACACAGACACAGTCAGAGATACAACAGAGAGAGAAACTGAGACATAAACTGAAATAGAGGGGGAAAACCCAAAACAAACAACCAAAAAATAAATAAAAGCATACAAAACCGTAACACATGGAGCAGTGAAATACAAAGGTAAGGTATGTAACTCACATGTATGTGTTGGCATGTAGTAAATGTTCCTGAAGAGTACTCTACACACTGCAAATCATCCATGTGTGGCAGCAGTACGTATCTATCTGTATCTGCACATGTGCATAGGGCAAGGGCCATACTGCAACATTTAGTGAAGGGTGGACAGATATCTGTCATTGAAGGTTGATATGTGCATATATCTATGTAGGTCATAGTGTGTGTCCTAGAAAACGGCATGCAGTGCTGATATATGTCATGTGGTGGTTAAATGCTGTGGGACTGATTTGTCAGATCTGCTGTGTTACAGCCAGTGAGGCCTGCTAATGCTACATGGGCTGAGGACACCCACATACATTCTGCACAACACTGCAATATAATCACATAACTGTACATCCCTCAACTGCCGCATAAGTGATATCCTCACCATGAAAGGTGGACTGTACATGTGCCTATATGACTTTCCATGTGTACAGCAATGGATGTGTACATGTATGTGTATAGATATGCATATATATATATATATATATATATATATATATATATATATATATATATATATAGATATATATATATCCATATATAGAGAGAGGGAGAGACAGAGAGACACGGGGTCATATGTACTGCAACAGGTGTGTGGTGACCAAGGCATGGACTGTAGACATGTGTTGATACTACAGTGCCATTCCTCCTTTCCAAAACACTGTACTCGTTAACTGCCACATAGGTAGAGATCTACCTATCAGTGAAGGTGTGATAAGGGAACATGGGACACAGGTGGACAGTAGCCTCTGCTTTGATGAAGACAGTGCCACACTACACCTGTAATCAGTCTGTGTGTTATGTGTCATGACAACAGGTGTGTCATCTATAGAAATATAGGGCAGTGTTCCCCTCTACTCATCACAATGCCCTGTGTGATATGTACCTCACATGACAACTACACCAGGTGAAAAGGCCACAGACATACCTCCCAAAGGGTAATGCTGACCACAAACAGATGCCCTATGCAGACTGACTCAGAAAACCACATCTACACTGTATTGCATACTGGCCATACAGAGGTGACCTCTGCCGGACATACAGAGGTATGTCACACCCATAGCTGGGTGACAACCACCATGGCAACATATCACAATCCCTCCGGGATACACGATCTAGGGGCCTAAACTTGTCAGCTCACTAAACAGCACATGCTGGAGGAATAGTTTCCCATTTCAGAGATATGCCATACACTGGAATAGACCACCTAGCAATAGCAAACAAGGCTCCTCATTAGCAGTTGTCATAAATACCCCTGATGATTGTATGGGAGATTGGTAATACACCCCAGGAAACACCTCTGTGGTTCTGGTTGGCAGGGGCAAGTGAAATCAAAGTACAAGTGTGTCAAAGGCCAGGGTAGCATATGGCTAGGCTGCCATAGGCCCTATGGCCAACAGCATATTACCTACCTATGACACTATGCACTCACACATGTACTCAATGCAATACCTGCTATGTGAGGTTGAATAAGTGTAACACTGAATGTGTGCAAAGTCTGTAAAGGTGTGATAGCTTAGTGTGAAGTCGTATCTGACATGGTAGTGACTATCTTAGCTGTGAGGACAGCAAATGATGTGTAATGTACTGTTAGGCAGACATAGTAGTACGGCATATGATGTGACGTAGTTCCTTGTTGATGAATGTGGTGTCTCATTGTAGGCTAAAGCAATACATGTATGCTTAGTGAGTGGTACTGCTGGTGAATCCAACTGCCATATGAACTGTAGTACTACCTGAAGCTGTAGGCCTAAACAGTACAGTATGGTGTGTGTTCACAATGCTTGGAAACACTGTCATGTGTGTTTCCTGTAGTCTGCACAGAAGACAAAACTCAGGCATAAGGGTGTGTAAGTAGTGGCACACAGTACTGTATGGTACACAGGTAATGCTCATCTGTGTTGGCATACAGTGGTGTGTTGTATGTTTGTCTGATGTGTGTGTAATCATACCTGTACAATGGCTGCAATCATATGTGTGTTACAGGGTATACGTGTGTATCCAGCAACATATATACTCTGTTACAGCAGTATGCTACCTATAGTAACAACTGTACACATCTGTTAGGCAGGGCTATGGCATCAATGACTAGGGTGGTTGACTGGTACTACTGTACCTGTACTTTACATCCATTGCAATGGATGACATCTCTGTTCGTGCATTGGTGTGATATGCACCCCTGTCTTGAGGTTGTGCAATGTGTCACAAACAGTGTGTTGGGTACTGTTGTATAGTGGTGTGATATATAGAGTGTGCCAGGCACTGTTAGTTAGCTGTGGCCTGAGAACCAATAAGTGGTATTGAACGTGTGTAACCTCTGACAGACAATAGGATGGTATATATGTCAGTAAAGTGATATCTGTGGTTAAAGGTATAAAGTGTGCCACAGGACTTGCTCACACATATTGTTCATATCTTTTTCAGCCAGATGGTCCACCAACGCAATCCGTCATACACAGCGGATGAGGAAGAGATGATACTACAGAGCTTATTGCAGCAGTACACAATGCTGTTCTCCAGAAGCAGCCAGCACCAGCAGGAGTGGACTGCATTGTGGCAGGAACTTGTTCGTCAGTTAAATGACATAGGCATGCATAACCGGACATATGAGCAGGTACACCATCACTGCAGTGATTTAATTAGACATGTCCGTCGGCGTGCGTCTGATATCCAAAGACAACAGCTTGCCACAGGTGGTGGGGTAGCCATTCATCCCCTCCTCACCAGAGTGGAGGAGCTGCTCCTAAGCGTAGTGGCTCCTGGACAACAGCAACATCAACCTCTGACATGTGTTGTCATGGAGGCTGGAGCCACCCAGCACGTCCACCTGGAGCAAGCAGGTAACATGCCCTAGCTGTAGACGACAGTTAACTGTATTGTTAGATTATGTCTACATGAGATGTGTACTGTGTGTTTAGCAGTTCTGCTGCCTAGTGTTATGCAATACTGATATTTCGAATAATATCTCTACACCTGTGACTGTTGACTGTTGTTATACTGCAGTTTAGCATACCCACTGTAGCAATGCCACAGTTGTGGCCACTGACGAACTCTCTCATATTCTCATAGGTCCCTCTGGTGTAACAGCAAGGCAGCTGATCCATGCTGGTGAGTGTGTTATAACTGCAATGTTGGTAATGAAATATGCATGTCATAGGTGAGGTATAGGCCATGTACGCGTAACACACCTACGCATAATGCATGCCGTGCATGTTTGCTATAAGACGTTGCGCAGCTCAGTAATGTCAGTAGCTGCCTCACTGACATGTAATACACAGAGCATAAGACACAGTTGTGGCAACCCCGTACTGCACATTGGATAGGCATAGTTGCAACACCTGTACACAACATAACACTTTTATCATACGCTGTACACAAAGACATGCTACATATGGAGTAACCACACACCCACTGTAAGGTCACACCTCAGTATCCCACATGTCATCCACGCACACGTGATGTACCTCAGGGGTAGAGGCCTATCATGGGGCTGTGCAACACTCTTCAACACATAACACAGTCATGTTAGGCAATGCTCCCTATTGGGCACCTCATACATCCATGTACAAAATGGCGGTGTAATAGTGAACATAGCCACGGCACTGCAGTTCAGGTACAGCATGCTAGGTGGTGGTCTGTCACACAGTAGTAGCCGTGAGTGACCACAAGATGCATGATGATGATGATGATGGCACATGGTAGTATACCCCATCCAGTTACAGTGACCACAGTACTACACATAGCGGTCTTTGCTTTGCACCTCATTGTTTTGTGTGTGCAAACATATGCACCTATACACAATATGCATAGCATGTTGTGTGTGTGCTTACATATGCCAGTATACACAATATGTACAGCTGTCGACATCTGTACAAAGAGTCACATATATGTCCTGGAATGCTATTGGGTGTATAGGTCACAGCACTGCAGTTCAGGTACAGCATGCTAGGTGGTGGTCTGTCACACAATAGTAGCCATGAGTGACCACAAGATGCATGATGATGATGATGATGTCACATGGTAGTACACCCCATCCAGTTACAGTGACCACATTACTACACATAGCGGTCTTTGCTTTGCACCTCATTGTTTTGTGTGTGCAAACATATGCACCTATACACAATATGCATAGCATGCTGTGTGTGTGCTTACGTATGCCAGTATACACAATATGTACAGCTGTCGACATCTGTACAAAGAGTCACATATATGTCCTGGAATGCTATTGGGTGTATAGGTCACATGACACACATTGGGTATGTGTGGTGTTTAATGTTGCAGTCATGTAGCATGCCATGTCATGGCTGGCACCGACATATCTGCAATATGTCCCACATTCACCATAACCACTGTACAATGGCCATGTCGAGCATTGGGATTCCTTCATTTCTACATGCACCACTCATCCCATGTCTATACATTGCATGCATTTGCTACACCTGTGCCCACTATTATTTGCTATGGACACAGACACTGTAAGCAGACATGGCAATCTATGTGTCACACAGATAACACATGCAGCCATGGTATGTATACCATTGAGTGATGGTGCACAGGACATTGCAGAGTAGATAATACTTGCACAGCAATGTTGTGTCCATGTACACATTGTGTTCCAGGGTGTAGACAATCACTGAACAACTACACACATGCATCACAGCCATGTATAATGTCATTAAATGGGGCCATCTACACTTGCACTGCATGGTCTTGAGCAACACATATTCTGCATGCTGACATGTGTGAGGTGACTGTTTGCCTTGTGATACTGTCACCCACCTTCACCCACTATTGTGTATGTGTTGGATTGCTGTTGTGTGTGTGTGTGTGTGTGTGTGTGTGTGTGTGTGTGTGTGTGTGTGTGTGTGTGTGTATGTGCTGTGGTGAACAGTGTATTTGTGTTCATGTGTGCATGTGTGCATGTGTGCATGTGTTCATGTGTGCATGTGTGCATGTGTGCTAACATCATGTACAGATTGTGAAATGTGTTTCCTGTCTTCCTTCTACAGGTGCTGAGTTAGGGGTGTCTGAATGCAGCAGGGAACCTGATGTCACTGCCACTAATAGTGGAGATGATGAGACATGTATTGTGGCACAGGAAGGTCTGTCAGAGTCTGTCATTGGTCCACCAATTGACAGTACACAGCGTTCAACCCCATCTATGCGCACACTCATACTGCCAATACATCCCTCATCACCAATGGCCTTAGCTGAGGGACAGCATACAGTCGGCGTTGACCAGGAGAGTGTGGTACCCATGGCACGTGCATCTCCTTACAGCAGCTATAGCCGGATTACTGGAATGGTACCACATAGGCAGATGTCCAGGGGTTCTTGGGGGAGTACCTCTGGTCGTATTGCCCCTGACAGACGTTCCCCCAGAGGTATTACAACCTCCAGTATGTTCTGGGCTGTAATGTAGGCACAGGCACGTATGGAACGGTACACCCAACAGGGAATAAGGGCGCAGAGGGCCCATTACACTGCTATCAATGACAGCATCCGTGACCTTGCCGGTGCCATCCAGAATTACACCGAGGTCATTGATAGCTGTTGGAGGGAGACATTAGATGTCCTCCACAATGTGTTAGCCATGAGCCAGGACTGTGCGGGATGGATGGGAAGCCGACACGGATGCATGCCAGTAACAGCATCGGCTGGCAGTCATCACGGATGGATCACGGATCACAGCTGCTCCCGTAGTGGCAGTACCAGCCCCAGCCTGTCCATTGACTGTCCTACTAGACCACGTGCACGTGGCACTGGCCAGTCCCAGCAGGGACATGGGTCCAGTCATCATACCTCTGCCTCTGATGATAGCACCCAGTCAGGGTTGGTACCCGATACTGCCCGTAGCACCACTGCCAGGCACAGGTACCGTGTCCATGGCCAGAGACAGTGATCTGTATGGCCTAGCAGGTACAGTCTGTGGCTGTCCCACAACCGCCCGTGTATGGCAGCCACATGGTGGAGCTGTGTGCATGCAGACACACACACATTAACCAAACAACTAGGGCTCACACATACACACACACACATTACATCAACATTGGCCCATGCTGTACTGTTGTCCCTCAAACACACACACACACACACACACACACACACACACACACACACACACACACACACACACACACACAGATGTGTCGATTGGATGGGTCAGTGTCGGGCTCTGGCAAACTAACAACACACCCTGTCCATATGATGACACCTGTGCCACCTCCTGTCATCTGAAACATTGATGCAGGAATAGGCTAACATGGTTCTGATGCACAGGGTGACATTATAGCAGTGTAGCAATAGTAGCAAGTTGCCAACAGGAAAGTGTACTGATATCCTTGTAGGTATATCTGAGCAGGCATTATGCATCACAGCTCTGATAGTCATTGTAGCCTTGTTTACACATGTGTTAGGTCTGAATATGTATTGTCCACCCATGTGCCACTTGGCTGAAGTGTACAGTGTTGTCAGCATGTGTTAGTGAGTGGACAGTACGTGTGTGATGTGTGCATTACAAATTAGCAGGTGTACATCTGTGAACATGGTGTGTGCGCACTGTCTGCATGTACATGTATAGTGGACACGTGGGATGTGCGACATACCCTGTTGTACACATTGTTTACATCTCATGGTATCTTTCGATGGCCAGTATGCATTCTACTTCAGATATGTACTAACATGGGTACACGTGTGTGTATGACATAGGTTGACACTATGCTGTGGGTGATACTGTTGATATCTGTCAATGATCTGCAGTCTGGTAGTATACACCACCTCAACAGCATGACTATAACCAATCATTAGATGATGTCCTGACAAATGACACACAGTTGTAAGGAACTCAGTAACAGTTGGATCCTTCCGGTACTATACTATAACAGTAACCAGTGGTGTTGACCGCCACACGTTCCTGGGACCACACCTGTGTGGTATATAGCCCTCTTAAGTACATGCAAACACACTAGGGATATGTCCATCCACATCTGGAAATGCATGCATTGGCCTACACTGCATTCCCTGGATGGGACGCATATCCTACACAAGGGTATCATACAGACAGATACCTGCTGTCCAATACATGCTGTATAGTCATAAGCCGACTATGGCATAGTCATCCACATTTACTAGACATACTATCCCGATAGTACCACATAGGTGGTAGCCCTCAACATGTATGTCGGGTACCAATGTGTACAGACAGACACGTGTTATGTCATCTGTACCTTGGTATCCACATATTCATAAGTATTGTGGGGTCCATCAGTGTTTCACATAACACATTAGGGGCCTGCGTGCATATCCACTGGGCTGTTGTACACCTATAATGACTGTCCATTACTGCCAGTCATTGTTGTGTAGGAACATGTCTGACATATACCCCAGGCAATTACCGTCACTCACAGTACTCTATAGTACGTGTCATGGGTGTGTGTGGCACAGATGATCTTGGCCATGGATCACTACAGTGGCCAGGCTTGTCACATACATACAGATGTGACCTATGATCTGAGAAGCAGCGGCACAATCTGTCGAAGGAAACAAATGCATTCATGTAGTATGCAGGCTTCACACCTATGTACTGATTGAGGTCACATGTACACATATGTCATACCGTAGTAAAAGCAAAACCCACACTGCATTGACCGCCTGTGGCACACACACAAGCACACTCAGCGTTTGCAGGATGCAAACCCCTACTTAATTATATTATGATACTAGAGAGATATGCATTAACACAGCACGCTATATGCTTTATTGGGGGGGGGGTTCTGTTCTCCTTGAATATTTGTAGGATGCTGACATCATCAGACATTCCAAAGAGGGATGTACCTATTTTAATGTGTTTTCCCAGTCTCCAAAAAGGCTACTCCTCTCAAAAGAAGTCACACACATACACCCCCCCACACTGACAGTGCTTGCAGGATTCAAACACCTATCTAACTAGGTTATGACACTCGAGAGACATGCATTAACACAGTGCACTATATGCTTGACTGGGTGGTTTTTGTTCTCCTGATATATTTATAGGATGCTGACATCATCAGACATTCCAAAGAGGGATATGCCTCTTTTAATGTGTTTTCCCAGTCTCTAAAAAGGCTACTACTCTCAAAAGAAATCACATACATAAACTGTGAGCGCTTGCAGGATTCAAACCTCTCCCTAACTATGTTATGAAACTAGAGAGGTCCGCATTAACCCAGCGCGCTATGTTTTACTGAGGGGTTTTTCTTCTCCTGATATATTTGTAGGATGCTGACATCATCAGGCATTCCAAAGAGGGATGTGCCTCTTTTAATGTGTTTTCCCAGTCTCCAAAAAGGCTACTCCTCTCAAAGGAAATCAGACACATACATACCCCTCCACACATACACTGTCAACACTTGCAGGATTCAAACCCCTACCTAACTATGCTATGACACTAGAGAGATACGCATTAACACACGCGTTATATGCTTTAGTGGGTGGTTTCTTTTCTCCTGATATATTTGTAGGATGCTGACATCATTAGACATTCCAAAGATCGATGTGCCTCTTTTAATGTGTTTTCCCAGTCTCCAAAAAGGCTAATCCTCTTAAAGGAAATCACACACATATGCACGCGAACAGTGCTTGCAGGATTCAAACCCCTACTTAACTATGTTTTGATACTAGAGAGATACGCATGAACATGGCGCACTACATACTTTACTGGGTGGCTTCTGTTCTCCTTGAATATTTGTAGGATGCTGACATCATCAGACATTCCAAAGAGGGATGTACCTCTTTTAATGTGTTTTCCCACTCTCCAAAAAGGTTACTTCTCGTAAAGGAAATCACACACATACACCGTCAGCGCTTGCAAGATTCAAACCCCTATCTAGTTAGGTTATGATATTAGAGAAATACACATTAACACGGCACGTTATATGCTTGACTGGGTGGCTTTTGTTCTCCTGGTATATTTATAGGATGCTGACATCATCAGACTGGACATGGTAATGTGTGTGCACTTTCTTTTATGCAATCCCAGGAATGATCCATGTGGGTCGGCAGTTATCAACAGCTTGAACAGGACCCTGTGTGATCTATCTGTGGACACATTGACATCCCTTCATATGTCAACACATATCTATGCAGAGATTGTTGGTTTTGTGGATACGACATGTGTCTGTGATGTTGATGAAGAGCTATGCAAAGTCTATGTGGGACATGTGTAGCTCTGTTCAGTGATGTATGTCCTGGGTGGCTGCCTTGCAAATGGTGTAGCATGTTTGGGGACCATGATCTGCACATGAACATACCACAGTTGGTAGGGTTGTGTGTTTGTCAGCTTCCAATAGCTCTGTTTATGACTTCAGCCATGATGCACTCCATGGCTTTGCAGATCAGACTTTATAGGCTTACTGGACTATACTTCCCATGGTGTGTTGTGCACCCACACTTGTGGGGAGTGCCATATGTTGCTGTAAGACATTCGATGGTTCCAGACCCTGTGGAGTGGGTGAGGCTCAACAGACTGTTCAGGTGCAGGGTCTGTTTGTTCTGTAGTGCATGCATGACACATATTGGGAAACAATGTAATCCAATTGCTGCCATGCCTTTGGCTTTGGGGGGAGCTGGTCAGCCATTCTACATGTGATATCTCCTGGTATGATGTCAGGGACTATCGTCAGTGGGAGGTGGGTATGTATATATGGGCCTGTCTGACAGGATGTCGGCATTGTCAGTAAGGTCCAGTTGGCCCTGACTCAGGACATATATGAGTGTACATTACTATTTATGACATAGCTGAAGGGCATGTCATGATTCTCAGTCTGGACTCCTTCTCAGCTACTCTTTACAAAACACCAACAAACCTGAGCACTAATCCTGGTTATACTCTTTTACACACTTAACACCCTACTGATCCTTTGTGATCAGGCTACAGATTATGTCATCATAATATACTGGCATGTCCAGGGGTCAGTTTCGTGTGTACTCTCCAGTCCAGCTAGTGAATATTGTGGTTATGACACAATGTCACATCTGCCTCATGTACACAGACAACCCTCTCCTCCTCCCAACACACTCAGATATATGTGAGAGATGCAACAATATTGACATATAGGAGGCTGAGCTCTCTCAACCCATGACTGGCATGGTCTATCAGGTGGTGAAGGTGACCACACACACCACATATCAGTCTCACATACACCAATAGCGACAGCAATCAAACCACATTATCACACATACACATACTCGGAGGCTCTACATACACTCCGCCTAAGTAGCAGAGACCTCCAAAGCAGACACACAAACAACTGCTACCCCACTACAATACCCACATATCACATAGTTCACAATGTCAGTGTGCCACACAGTCACTGCCCTTCGGGCTAAACAACACACCTGATACACTTGTAATAGGTGATACTTAATGTCAGACACACTGACGTCCCACTCACCAGGCCAAACAAGGGAATAGTCACTTTGAGCTGTCTCTCAGGTGCCAGGATCCGCCACATAACACATGCACTCAGGTCACTCCAAAGCAAGTCCAGGACTGGCTCCATCATTGTCCATGCTGGTGCGTACAACCTCAGACGTTCCTCCCTGGACCACATGACATGATACATAGAGGAACTATCTGATCATGTAGCCCAGACCATTATGACCCTGACCTTGTCTAGCATCTTACACTCACCAAGTATGATGTCTCAGTATACCAACAAATTGATCATGTTTAACAGTCGGCTAACATATTGGCATTATTCAAAGGGGATACAGTGTCTGTCAGCCTGGGGTGACATGCCCAACATGCCACGTAGCTTCCCTATGGACAGCTTGCACCTGTCACCCTTGGACTTTTAGATACTGGCTAAGTTACTTGCTGCCACCATACTGCCTTATTTAAGCGGGGCTCAGAAGACAGACCCACCTCCATAGACATTACAGAGTACATGACACTGAGGGTAATGCTGCTCAACACCAGATGTATTACCCTCAAATTGACCACACTCAGGAATCTCCTCAGTATGGAGAATAGCAATATCTGTGCACTAACAGATACATGGTTCAGGCTCCCACATGCACACCAGCACTACCAGGTTATATTTTGTACCATGCTTTCTGACCACATAACTCAGAATGGCCAACACAAATAGGGGGAGTATCCATATACATCCCAGATACACATACCTCCAGGTTGCTAGCACTGCACAAAGCATCGCAGACCATACATATGCACCTAACAGTGTGCAAATCTGCCTTTTGGTTTGTTGCCTGCTACAGACCACACTCACAAACTCAGCAACCACACTCATCTTTCCGGGGAACACTGGACAATATGACGGTCTCCCCAAACACCATTATATTGGGTGACATCAAATACACACACATTGACTGGGGATAGTACTCAGGCCTCAACACCTTTGCCCAACAGTTTCTACCGTTTGTAAACTCATATGCTATGGTACAACTGGTCACCACACCCACAAGAGGGGACAACATATTGGATATGATCATCACCAACATGGGGACTCTATGTTCCACACCTGCGATATACCCCTCATTGGTAAGGACAGAACATACTTTATCTCACTGGACATCCATATCCTGTCCCCACACCCATCCTGTGTAATCTTGGTGAACTTCCCAAAAGCAAATGTCACACTTCTCCATACCATGGTGGTATCCTTCAGAGACCCTGGATCAGTGGTAAGTATGGCTCAGACTGCTGAATCCTTTACATACACATTCTATGGACACCTAGTGGACTGCATGGATCGTGCTATCCAAAATAACACATGGACTCACTCCTCCAATGGCAGGGGACCTGTCTGGTGGACCCTGGCCATTAATATGCTATACAACAAAAGGAGGAAACTACTACATGATAGAGCACAATCCCAGACAGGGAAGGCATCTGTGATCTGTACTAGCAGACAGCTACAATCACTTGTGTATTTATGTCAGGCCCGTTTCTAATGGACAATTGCACCAGACACATCGGACACTCACAAGGCCTTCTTCAGTTAATTCAGGTACCTGGCTGGACACTCACTGATATGCTGTGTGTTACTGCATACCGACTGAACATACCCTGAACCCATAGACATTGCCAACATCCTGGCAAACAGGTTCAGTGCAGATGTCTCCCCCCCATCCCCCCTAAGGAGGTACTGTCCATCCCAACAGTGTGTAACCTCCCTGACATCACAAATAAACAGGTGAGTGCTGCCCTCCCCACAGTGGACAACACAGCATCAGTGGGACCAGACAGTGTCCTGGCCTGTGTCATTCATGGCCTTCATGACAGACGTAACCCTCACATTACATCACTGTTCGATTTCAGGGTTACTACAGGATTTGTACAAATGGAATGGCATACAGTGATAGTGGTCCTACTCCACTGAATACTGCCACAACAGACCACAGACAATATCGGCCTATAAGGCTAACTAGCCTGTTCTGCAAAGCTATGGAGCATATTGTAATGGGACTCATGCACATAGACATGGGAAACCTACAGACACTGGGTCCTACACATTACAGCATTGTTGTGGGCAGATCTTGGCTGTTGGACCTGTTTGTATTCTTTAAACAGTTACCAGGTCCATCAGTGTTGGGACGGTTGTCCACACAGCCTGCCTGGACTTTGCACAACCTTTCCACACAATACCCCACATGGCCATTATGCATAGGCTCACCGGCATCAATATCGACACATATCTCACATGATGGATTGCTACCTGGATCAGGGATAGCACCCACATGCTCAGTGTTGCAGGTGCCATGTCTGACTATACACCAGTTACACATGGCATCCCACAAGGCTCAGTCCTGGGACCTCTCTTGTTCAGTATATATTTGTGTGATGTACAGGCTATCACAGGAGGGATATGGCTGCCTATGTTCACAGATGACTGCAAAGTGGGTGCCATAATCAACTCTCCAGCGGGCACATGCATACTCATACATGGTCTCACAGAGATAGGATGACTGGTGCCTGAGCCATGGCCTACGGCTATATGCCATTAGTTGCAAAGTCATCCCCTTTGAGAATGACAACATGCCCACACATTACCACATAAGTAGTAATCCATTACATGCGGTAGTAGTTGTTATGGGTTTGGGGACACGACCTGTTCGTACTCTCGCCTTTGACAATCACATTGCCAAAGTGGTTAGACAGTACATCTACATAGCCCACCATATCCCACATGGTTTCACATGTTGATCACGTGTGGTCATTGTGCCCCTATACTCATCACGACCATGCTTGGTTACTATGCCAGATTTGGGATGTACCTTACCCGACACCTGCAGCAGCTGTAATGGCCACAAATGTTACTCATCAAGCAGATGTAGGGACTCACATGGATGCCCTGCACAGTTCAGATACAGTAACTCCAGCTCTACTCAGTCACTTACCACCTACACGGATGTGTTATGTGCCTGTAGTTTAAGGCAATATCTGACCCAGAATTAATGAACATGCTCCACCTCAGGATATCCAACTCCCTTGGAGCTACACACTCCAGGGACATATACCTCAGCACAGATGTTAATAGGACATGCTGGGGGGACAGATTATTATCCAAAAGGCTCCACTCACTGCGGAGTGTAGTCCCAGTTTTGCATAAGCAGAGCCACCCACTGACCACCTACAGGTGACATCTTGACAGTGGATGGGTGATCGTATGTGTACCCATGGGATATCTTCTGGGTCCCTGCTAGACAGAGGCACAATACACTAAACGTAAATGGGCTATCTTGTGTGACCTACTATTCACGGGCACAGTGTTCTGATTTGACTGGGTTGCAGCAGCCAAACACACTATAGCTATGCTTGTACATGCCCTAGGGCAGATAGCCTAGTATCAACCTCTGAACCTATGATAATGTTCATGATGCACAATGTTTATTGCTGATACTGTTTGCATGTTTTTATCATCTGTGCTTTCCCACTTTCTATGAACCTCTTAGGTATCTGCAGAACATTTGATTATGACAGGGTTCCACTATATTATATACGTGTCTGTTGTCATATAAGTGTGTGCACAGGGCAGATTGCTGGATAGTAAGAGGTTCCTGGGTTAACACATGCAACTGCCTGATATGTATAGCCCACTGCTGTACTCCAACATGGCCTAAATGTGTGAGCATGCCCAGTTCAGATTGTCAGTGTTCTGTTGCCTGACATTTGTCTCATGTATTCAAGTGTGTGAGCATGCCCAGTGTGACCTTTCAGTATGTTGCTGTCTGTGGTCCACTACATTTGTTGATGTATGTGTACAAGTCCAATATTAACATTTCTACTGTGTATGTTGAAAGTCAGGTTCTTTTCTTACTGCAGGACTCACCTTTGTGTCATAACTCGACAGGGATTATGCTGTGCCTGCAGGGTTTCCATGGAATACTTTGCATAGACTTATCAACATTTCTTCATGCAGGTTAACCACTGCAATACTGTCATGGTTTAGTGGTTCAGTACTATGACTATAGTGCACAGTATCCTGGTTTCGAGACCCATCACCGCTTATATTTTCATACTGAGCAGACCAGACTACTTAAGGGCCAGTAGAGCAGCTATGAGCATGTTGGCTTTTGTTCAGCTATGCCCTACTTAGACCCAGATTGTCCAACATTGCTCAATATTAACCATCATTGCTGGACGTTGGCCAATATTACTCAACATTGACCACCTTTGTACTAGTTGGTGTGTGCAATTTTGTTTACATATACTACATGGTAGTAAATGCTGTTTAGCACTGCTTTATATTGCTTAACACATGGCAATCATGCCTCAGGTGTTGATGCAGGGCAGTCTATGTCGGATGCACATACTACACTCCCTATACATGTTTGAAAGCAGGTAGTGTTAACGTAGGCATCCCTTTTACTATATGTGCGGGTCAGAAGAGGTATCATTTCCAGAGTTCCTACTGAGCCAGTGTATGTGTTATGAATTGCCTCTTTGCCAAGGCCAAAGCATACTGGGCACACCTCCTTCTGCCTACTGGGGCAGGCTCAGGTTGTTCCTCCTCCGAGTCACGCTCTGCCTGTGATGGCCTTGGCAATGGAGGGGGGCTGTCCGGCCCGAGCCTATGCTGGTCTTGCTGCAGCTGTTTTTGCAGGATCATATTATGTAGCATAGCACATACCATGACAATTTGGATACATGTAGTTGGTGAGTACTGCAAGGCTCCACCAGATGTGTCCATGCACCAGAACCATGACTTGAGCAGCCCAAACACACGCTCGATTACATTTCGTGTTTGTGCGTGTGCCTCATTATGGCATTCCTGTTCAGGTGTGTGTGCATTTCTGATGGGTGTCATCAGCCACGGCTCCAGTGCCTAGCCAGCATTCCCCACTAGGTGTCCATGTGGGCTGTCCCCATTGGCAAATGTCTGGTACAGCTGCGTCAGATGCCAGATATGGGAATCATGGTAGCTTTCAGGGCAGCCAGCACACGCATTCAGTATTATGCCTTGGGCATCACACACGACCTGGCAGTTGATGGAGGGGAAGCCCTTGCGGTTGAAGTAGACCCTACCCTGCTCACTGGCTGGTGCTTTGATGCATATGTGCGTGCAGTCTATTGCACCCACTACCTCAGGGTATTCCACTATTTGCTGGAAGAGACGCATGTTGCTGGCCAATACCTCACAGGAATTGGGGAAGTATACCTGATCGCCGACATGTGCTGACATGGCATCCAGGAACTGGTGCAGTACCCTGGATGCTGATGCCTGTGATATCTCCATCATATCACCAGTTGGTCTCTGGAAGGTACCTGTTGCTAATATTCTTAGGCCAACACATACCTTAATTTCCACTGGGATGGGTTCCCCTCTATTGGTTCTGTGTGTGAGGCGTGGCCTGCACAGCTCAACAATTTGCTGCAAGAGGTCTCTGTCCACTCTATAGTGCTGCACTATCTCCAGCTCATGTAGCCCCTGGTAGGTTACCCTGGGCCTATACACTCTTCTCCGTCTCCTCACTGTGGGTTGTCCAGCAGCATTTGCATTATCACCACCCTCAGCATGTTGCATATGTCGCCTTATAACAGCAATGGCAGTCCCTAACATTTTTTGTCTCAGTACAGCTTTTTCAGTTTTCACTTCTATTAGCTTACTGCAGTGTTGCAGTGTCTCTTGAGAGAAACATAATGGACTGTTGTTTGCAGAGTTTTAAGTGCTGGGCTGGGCTGGGCTAGTGTTCTGCCTGGGTAATTGCCTGATTCTGATTGTTTTCACCTGCTAGCTCTGCTAGTACTCCCTGGTAACTTCCCTACTATTTGGTGTGCTTCCTGTTTCCTTTCTGTTTCCTGAGGGAGGAGCGCCGCGCACACAAGCACAAACACGCGCACTGCAGCTCACATGCGTGCATGCATGCTTACATGGACTACAACTTGCTTATTCTTGTTAAAACATGCGCACACCGGTGCAAACGCGCTTACAACTGTTTACACAGCTTTACATATGCTTACTCAAGCTTACACGCAAGCACATAAGCTAACATGCATGCACACTGTCTTACTCGGGTTTACTGGTGCGCACACACTCGCATGCATGCTCGCAAGAAACTTTGGTGTTATCCACGGCATACACCTTCCATTTCTTGACTTTACCTAGCCTACCTGTTGACACACCTCTTTCAATAATATGTAATTGTCAGCTGACACATGACACTTTGCTCCAATGAGCTTCACTCCTTTCATACATACCCCCCTTGTGATGTCACCTATCTTCTACTCTGTTACTCCCCTTATCCTACTCCTACACTCCACTGACTGTGCTCATTTCCTATGTAAACTTGCAGTTCACTATCCTAACTCTCATTTGCATCGGATTGCCTACTAATGCTTGGTTACATCTCTTAGACTGAGCTTCCCCCCTTAGTAACCTCTACTCGGTGGCCATTTTGTCTTCAGCCTGCCATTCACTTGCATTGTAAATTAATTTTAGCTATAACATTCACATTTGTGGTTCTTAATTATTAATTTTCTGTTTTTTAGGGAGCAGCGCGTTTGTGCGGCGCTGCGCTATGATTAAACCCCGGAGATCGGGATGAAAAAAAAAGTTATTTTATTTCTATTTTGCATCACTTCCCATTGCCAATGGCCATATTTTTGGCCATTGGCATGCTTCCTCCTGTAAATGCATGCTTTTTTTGCAGCTGTCATGGCTCAGTTTTGCTATTTGCAGAACCGTACTCAGTTATCAACTGAGTACATTTCTGCAAATAACACTACTCCTACTCAGACAGATTCGGGTTTCCTGGATTCCAAATGTACCTCTTTTGCATAGCTTTCACCTGCAATTGAGGTAATTTGCATATTCAAGCCCTGTCCGTGTAAGACTAGTTTGGAGAGCTCAGTTGCACGCCCCTACCGGCTGTTCCTGGATTGCTCGTCGGACATGTTGGCTCCATGGAGTCTTACTCTACTCTTAGACTCCGTGCAAGCCTTCGTGAATCCGGTCCATTGTCTTTTTAAATCTAGAGAAGAGGAAACATGTTGGCTTCAACAGAGGTTATTTAAAGGCTAAGTTCTTTGTAGTTTGTTTAGATTAATCTGAGGAAGTTCTGGAGTTTACCAGGATGAAAGCGCTAGTATCTCACTTTATTTAATGATAATTTTTATTGTGTTAATAAACCTACTAAAGGAACTTTTATCTGTGCTGGACTTGCTGCTACTTTTTATGCTGGTCATTCACCATTTTGTTGGATTACTGGTTTGTGTCTTGCATCTTTGGTTGTTTTTGCTTAAGTGGTTATACAAGGCATTGGTGTGCACCTCTGCATAGGGTTCCTTATTATCTGCATTCAAGGGGGCTTTGAAACTTCTTATACCATCACTTGGTAGGAGGCAATTTGTCTTAGAAAAATTCTTAGGAGTTTTTGAGCTTGATAGGGTATCTGGTCTTATTATTATTACATTGAACGGGACTCATTTATGGTCCTATCTTACCAGCAAGGACATCACATGGGGTGGAGTGAGTACTATGTCCAGGACATTTGACCTTCTTGTGGGTGTGATGACTAGTTGTTCCAGAGCATTTGTATTGGCAAAGTCCAAGAATTTCTGAGCTAGCATGTTTGGGGTCATGAATGTTTCCCAGTTGATGGTAGGATAATTAAAATTACCCATGAGTAAGATGTTGGGCTGTATGGCACTTTACTCCAGTAAGTCCAGGTAAGCGATATGCTTTTCCTGTTTCATGGTGAGGGACCTATAGTTAGCTATGATGTGGTAGGGAGCTTTGCTTATAGTTAATTGGACATGGAGTAGCTCAAGACAGTCATACTGTTTGACCAGTCTGTAGGTGCACTTATTCTTAATGAAGATGGATACACCTCCTCCTTGAGTTCTTTCACACTCAGTTTGTGGTCTGAACATATGGAAGGCATTGAAGCCCTGAATGGCTGGGGTGCTTTCTGCACCTTTGAACCATGTCTCAGTGACTGCACAGACATCAGCATCTTCCAAAGTAAGGAGTGCTTCCAGGGAGTACAGTTTTTTGTTTAGACTCCCAGCATTAAGCAGCAGTACCTTGAGTTTATATAGAGAGGATTTTATGTTGGGAGGTTGTTTATTTTGACACTGTCTAAAAAAGGCACAGTAGGGGTGGCTAATGCCTTTGCCAGTATCAAAAGCCTAAAGGAAACAGGTGAGGGCCATCTCTGGAAAAGCACTGTGGCCTGTCAATCATGTCTTCCCAGGCTGACAGATACTAGATCACCTTGGACTGACACCAAAAGCTAACACATGCCTGCAACACATAATCTGAGAGCTCAGTCATGTCTCTCTTCATATAGTCCATTGAGGTACATCTCAAGTCATTCACCCCCACGTGGACTATGATGGAGTCATACTGGTACTTGTGGTTGAGTGACATGAGTGCTTGACTTGACAAATCCTGGCAACTGACAGGCAGCTAACAGTAACCCACTACTTATCCTGCCTGGTGGGGGAACATCCATGTGTCTCACAATGGAGTCACCTATGACCAGTACATTAGGTTTTGTGGTGTTATGGGCTTATTTGTTGGACCCTGGTGTGTGTTATTATGTGTTGTGATTGTTATTTGCATAGCTATGTGTGTAAATTGTTTCCACCTGGGAGACCTCTGATCTTTTGGTAAGTTACTAGTGACTATCTTTGCATATGTGGGTTTATATGTTGTGTGCTTATTTAATGTGGGAATTTTGTGTGTGTGTGTGTGTGTGTGTGTGTGTGTGTGTGTGTGTGTGTGTGTGTGTGTGTGTGTGTGTGTGTGTGTGCGTGTGTCTGTGTGTCTGTGTGTGTGTGTGTGTGTGTGTGTGTGTGTGTGTGTGTGTGTGTGTGTGTGTGTGTGCGTGTACTGACAACCTGACAATCAATTTGTCCTTATTTGAATGTCTTGCCTCTACTTTCATAGTTTAACTACATCTCTTCACATGAAGTATTTGTTTGTTTCACGAGTAAGTGATTGTCAGTACACATGAGACAGTTGTTACATTGCCTCAGGATACACATATCTATCAGGCTGACCAGAGAGATGATGGAAAGCTGCCTGTCCATGGTAGCAGGTTCTTACTGTATGTTTTATTAGGGAAGGGAATGGGTTAATTTGATAGGAATGTGCTGATAGTGCCAAGTCTAAAAGAGGGAGTTATGCTTTGTGTAGGCTAAGGTTGATCAATAAGGAAACCCTGTTGAGATACTTAAGCCCTTTTGGGTGTACATCACAGATCTCTCAGTTCCCCACCTTTCTAATTTACATCACTGTCTTCCAAGAAAATTGTAAAATGCCTAAAATTAATTGACTGTATTTTCAACTTTCAGTTTCACTATTTGTACTCTAAAATCACAAACAGTGATGTGTCCTTTCTCTCAAAACATTTGGCACACATTTAAATTGCTTGTTGCAACAAGAGTACTTCCTCCACATATCTTTTCCAAACGTCCCTCATAATTGCATAGCTATGTACTACAGACCTGCAAATCTTTTCCATCTTGTGAAAATTCGAGAGAAATCTAATTATGATCAAATATTAGATTATGTTCAGAATACAACCTGTAAATTGATAAAATAAACATAGATTTAGACCAACAAATAGTATCCTGATTGTAATATTTTCTTTAGCCCCTGATTTATTCTCAAATATAGGGAAGGTTAATATGAGCAATATTTCTTGACCAAAAGCGCATGTGTGAAATTGTTAACCTCTGTCTATTCCCATAGATCTGACACTCTGGTGTATATACCATAACAGTTTTTGCAAAATATCCTGGAAATAAAGCTTGATTTTATACTCTGTGACTCTAAGGTATACGCAAACATTCCACTTTTACTGTATTTATACAGTAATAAAATGCTGCAACTTGCATGTTTACAGGTAGTGAGGTTTGGCTTTAGTGGCCTGAATATACCCATAAAAACCTAAAAAGTATAAAGTTGAAACACTGATATGTCCTTAAGTAGCCTATTGTATATATCCCATGGTCCTCCACTACAGGAGGTTTAAGATATTACACAATGAAGACAAGCTTGGTTGGGTCTTTCCTGCAGTTTTTAATGAATGGCTTGTCTGTGTCACATTTTTATCCATTGATTTGGACTGTATGAAACATGAAAGATATCTTTGCATTCTGTTATATGACATCCTCTCCTTCTATAATTATGTAGAACAGT